>NW_008595113.1:0-1041 GCF_000691845.1 Merops nubicus | reverse complement strand
GTGGGTGGGTGGGGTCCGGAGCCGGTTGCCTGCCCTGGCAGGTGCTGGCCACGGGGCTGAGCGCACTCTACTCCTCGCTGCCGCGCAAGCTGGAGGGCCGGGGGGACGACTGGCACTGCCTGCGCCGCGACGACTGGCTCCGCATCTCCTCCCTCGGCCTCTTCATGAACTCCCTCGAGTTCTGCAACGCTGTCATCCAGGTGGGGCCCGGGCGGGGCTGCGGGGGGACCACCCAAAGTGCCATGCCCTGCCATGCCCTGCCACACCCCACCCACCCGTGGCCCATGCTCTGCAGGTTGCCCACCCGCTGGTGCAGAAGCAGCTGGTGGATTACGTCCACAATGGGTTCCTGGTGCCCGTCATGGGGCCGGCGCTGCACAAGGTGAGAGGTGGGAGGGGGGTGATGGGGCCTGGAGATGATGGAGGGTCTGGAGATGGTGGAAGGTTTGGGGATGGATGTGGGATATGGTGATAATTACTGAGAGCTTGGAGATGAATGGATGGTCTGGAGCTGGTGGAGGTTTGGAGATGATGGGGAGTTGGAGATGAATGGATGGAGGGACTGGAGATGGAGGATCTGGAGATGATGGAAGAGCTAGAGATGGTAGAGACTTGGTGATGATGGAGAGCTGGAGATCAGTGGAGGGTTTGGGGATGGATGCAGGGTTCGGAGGTGGTGGAGGGCTTGGAGATGATGGAATTTAGGATTTGGAGGCTTGGAGGTGGGGTCAGGGCTTGGAGATGATGGAAGGGTTCGAGGGATGTGGGATATGGAGATAGATGGGGAGGGACTTTGAGATGATAAGGGCTTGAAGCTAGGTAGAGGCCTTGGACATGTTGGAGGTGCTGGATGGAAAACCATGAACTGATGGAGGCATTGGAAATATTTTGGGCTTGGAGGTGGGTGGGGGGCTCGGAGGTGCTGGAGAGTTTGGGGATGACAGCGGGATCGGAGGTCACAGGGGCTTGAATATGGATGGAGGAGCTGGAGATGACAGGGGTGTGGAGGCGGTGGGCGGGACCTGGAGCTGCCATGGGTTG
>NW_008595112.1:460-680 GCF_000691845.1 Merops nubicus | reverse complement strand
TTTCAAGGCTCCTCGAGGCAAGGTTTGACGGTTTTGAGGCTCCTCAAGGAGAGATTTGGCGGTTTCAAGGCTCCTCGATTGGAGGTTTGGTGGTTTCGAAGGTCCTCGAGTTGAGGTTTGGTGGTTTCTAGGTTCCTCCAGGGGAGGTTTGGCGGTTTCAAGGCTCCTCGAGGTGAGGTTTGGTGGGTTTGAGGCTCCTCGAAGGGAGGTTTTGCGGGTT
>NW_008595112.1:0-313 GCF_000691845.1 Merops nubicus | reverse complement strand
AGGTGAGCTTTTGTGGTTTCAAGGGTTTTGAAGGTGAGGTTTGGCGGTTTCGAGGCTCCTCAAGGTGAGATTTGGTTGTTTTGAGGCTCTTCAAGGTGATTTAGGTGGATTTTGAGGCTCCTCAAATTGAGATTTGGTGGTTTCGAGGTTCCTCAAGGTGATTTTTGGTGGTTTTTAGGCACCTCAAAGTGAGATTTGAGGGTCCTCAGGGTGATTTTTAGGGGTTTCAAGGGTCCTCAAAGGGAGGTTGGGCAGTTTCAAGGCTACTCTAGATGAGTTTTGGTGGTTTTGAGGCTCCTCAAATTGAGATTTG
>NW_008595111.1:0-3134 GCF_000691845.1 Merops nubicus | reverse complement strand
GGGCTCCGCCGTGCCAGGGGAGGAAGCGCTATATGCGGATGGGAGCTTCCTGCAGGGATGACTCCAGCGGATTCCCACGGCCCCATGCCAGACTCCAAGGGCGGACCCCGGGCGGGTTCCTGCGCGCACCGCTGGGCCTCAGGAGCTGGTCACAGCTCTCCTTTCTGACCCCCACACTGACACGCCCCTGTCTCAATGGCAAAACCCCCTCAGCGCACCCTGACCTCCGGCTTATTTGGTTCCCTCGTGCCTGCGCTCGCTGCTGCCAGCCTCTCTGCTGCCCTGTTTGGGGGCAGATCACAACATCAGCCGTGCTGAAGCCGTTTCAGACTGTGCTCTGCAACCACCTCACAGCTGGGCATCTCCGCAGGATGCCCATCCTGGCATTTCTTCTCCAGTTCCCTTTCTAAACCAGATGTTTGATGTGTGGCAGGAGCAGACACACTTGTAGAGGGAAAGATCATAGAACAGTTCTGGTTGGAAGAGACCTTTAAGATCACCAAATGCAACCATTAACCCAGCACTGCCAGGGCACCACTAAACCATGTCCCTCAGCACCACATCTACACAGCTTTTAAATCCCTCCAGGGATGGGGGCTGCACCACCTCCCTAGGCAGCCTGGTCCAGGGCTTGACAACCCTTTTGGGGAAGAAATTTTTCCTAATGTCCAGCCTAAACCTCCTCTGGTGCAATTTGAGGCCATTTCCTCTTGTCCCATCACTTGTTCCTTGAGAGAAGAGCCTGACCCCCACCTTGCTTCAGCCTCTTTTCAGGGACAGGGAGTTGTAGAGAACAAGAAGGTCTCCCCTGAGCCTCCTTTTCTCCAGGCTAAACAACCCCAGTTCCCTCAGACGCCCCTCAGAAGACTTGTGCTCTAGACCCTTCACCAGCTTTGTTGCCATTCTCTGGCCATGCTCCAGCCCCTCAGGGTCCCTCTTGGAGTGAGGGGCCCAAAACTGAAGCCACTATTCAAGATGTGGCCTCACCAGTGCCGAGTACAGGGGGATGATCCCTGCCCCAGTCCTGCTGGCCATACTATTTCTGATACAAGCCAGGATGCTGTTGGTCTTCTTGCCCACTTGGGCACACACTGGCTTATATTCAGGATAAGTAAATCCTCCTTGATGGGTCCTCAAGGGGTATGAGCTAAGGATATTCAAGGCTTATTTATACAGAACACACGGAGAATTTGCAAAGATCAGATTAACGGCTCTCTCAAAACCAGGCCAGGGCTGTAAACTGGAAGTGAATCAAATCCAACTCCCAGTTATTTTCAGATGGCATCTTTCCTCAAAACTTACCTGAGAATTTTACACACTCCTCTTCCTAGCTGCTGGTCACTAATGTACTGTGCACAGCAACTTAATCTTTAGTTTTAGTCTGGAAACTTCAGTATATGAAATCTCTTTGGACATGTCTCTGTAATCTGGTTTTGAGCTTACTTCCATAAATACCTCCAGAAATTACCTCTGCTATATCTAGAATGTTTGCAGACAGCCCTGGCCCCTAAGGCAGAGCTATGTATTATGTAAATGCTTTCCTTTTTCTCACATCCCAGACTTGTTAGATCAAATCAAACTGCACCCAACTCTTCATCTGTCCTCTACAGGTTGATCAAAGCACAGAATGCTGTTTTAAAAAGGAAATGCCATTGAGAGTAATGCCTTCTGTTGTCTGAAAAAACCCTGCTGATAAGGAACCTGGTGTGATTCAAAGTGACAGGATGACATTACAAAGAGCCTCTCTCACCTCTACCTCCAGTTCAAAGCACGGACACCAGAGAGTGAAGAGGTCCATGTCACTGACCGTCTCCTCCTGGCCTGGCTTCTGCCACACAAGTGCTCTGTGAAAGATGTCAGGTGTGGACACCTGACGCTGCACGAGTCCTTTTCCATAGTGGCATAAGTGAAGCTATTTCCAAGTATTGCCTTGACTGGTAGTTGTGGCCTCACTGCCAGGAAAGCCAGAGAGCTCTAAAGAGATTGAGAGTGTGCTAAGAATGGCACACAGCACAGCCAAGTGCATGAGGTGGCACACAGCAGGGCACAAAATATTGTCATGGGTCCTGCCACATCATCAGCTCTTAACATCTTCCTGCTGCTCACCCTAAACTGAAATATCCATCCTTAATTTCACCCCGTCTCCCTCATGGCTCTCACTCCCACTGGGCTCCTGCTGCTCACAGCCAGGTTCTGCTCTCAGTTCTCCCCCAGTGTTGCAGGAAGTTCCCAGTGGCTGGAGGTGGCACTGGGACCTTCCCCAGGCACAGAGGGGGCCTAGCTGCAGCTTCCAGTGATGCCTGGTCCACTGCATAGCCACCCACACACATGTAGCTTCCGTGTTTCCTTGGATGCAAACATTCCCAGGCCCCAGAAGATTTGTTTGCTGTCTGATCTCACACCCTCACTCATCACTTGTGCTGCCTTCTGTGAACTACGTCTTTCTGAACGGAGTGTTTAATTTGAGGGCCATGGCAGCACTTTGTACCCTTCCTTATTTTTCACGCAGCTCTGTGCATGTAATCCCACCGTGCACCACTCCTCACTGATGGCAGCCTCCTCCATCACGCAAGGACAAGCACAACCCTGCCCCGTTTCCTTTTCTGTATTTCTGCTTTCTAGGTCTCCTCACCCTATTAAACTGCAGATTTGGTCTAGTTCTGTTGCTCCAGGTTTAACTGCCAGAACCTCAATAAAAGTCAATTAGTCTGTCTGCTAAATCCTTGTCATTATTTCATTGTCCTCATTAGCGTTCATCTCAGTCTTATCCCACTTCGGGTATTTTACACACACAACAACGTTTATTTCCCCACTTCTAATCACTGAATGCAACACTCCATTGCTGGCTGTGTGAGAAAATGGACGGAAACCAGCAAGGAAACCCGATAAAGGGCAGGCAGTGGTATTTGTAAGTATTTGATCCCAGAAACTGCCTCATGCCGCTCTGAGCTAACAGGACACTTGTGCCACTGGCAAACCGACCCAGGGCACAATGTTAGAAACCAGGAAGGCTGCTCCAAGCCAACTCTTTGGTGACCGCGAGGGTAATGTTCGACAAACGCAAACACCCTGCACGTCTTCCCCAGGAACCGGTCCCGCGGCGGCAGCCCCACCGCGGCTCTGGGCAGGCCCGG
>NW_008595110.1:0-9554 GCF_000691845.1 Merops nubicus | reverse complement strand
TCCCGCCCGGCTACCGGGGAAACCGACCCTATCCGTGTCCAACCAGGACAGCACCCTGGCTGTAACAGGTTTTGTTCTAATGTTTAAATGAAATTCCCTGTGTCTCAGTAGGTAACCATTGCCTCTTGTCGTGTCAGTGAGCACCTTGGAGAGGAATCTGGCACCATCTTTTTTACCACCTTTGTCTCTCCAGTCAGGTGTTTATACACATGGTTAAGATCCACCTGAACCTTTTCTTCTCCAGGCTGAACAGCCCCAGATACCTTTGACACTTGTTATGTGAGATTCTTCAGTCCCTTAAACTTTTTAATGTCCCTTAACTGAATTCACTCCAGTATGTCTATGTCTTTTTTGTACACATCCACTGCATCCCTCATCTGTGTGAGGTTTTCCATCACATCTCCCTGATCCCAGTGGGTTCATAGCCCTGTAACTGCACAGAGACATCTAATGCCTCCTGCTTGTTCCCCAAGTTACAGACATTAGTATATGGTACTTCAGAGACAGACCTTGTTGTGCTGATTTCCTAGGAAAAATGTGTGAATTTCTTCTCATCATGCTGGCCATTCAGCACTTTTTTATGTGCATACATACACTCAGGGTGGGCACCCTTCTGCACTGTCTTTTTTTGTTTGTTTGTTTTTGTTACAGGATCTTCCCTATCCATATCAGCCTGCACCTTCTACTTGCCAACCCAATCCATGCTGCTTGAGTACCCTCAATCTTCCTAGAAGAATGTAATCTTAGAAAGATCTGGTTACTTTATTATTCATTTTTAAGAGAATCTCAGACTCCTTATTGTCAAAGGTTAGGTTAATTTTTCTATGTGAGCAATGCATGAGTTTATTCTCTTTCAACATAAGCATCAACTCTGTATTTTAGTGATCATTTGGAAACTAATTTTTTTTTAACTATTACATTAGTTTATATTATTTCTTCCCTTTGCTTCCTTTCTCTTTTTCTTGTAATGGCAAACACCACACACACCACTGAGCACTGTACACCTCTTGTTCAGGTGCTATAATATAAAACTATGTTCCAAAGAAAAACCATGTCATATTTGGTCAGGGAAATGAAATTCTACAGCACTTATGTGGCCCTGGCTGTAATGAAAGAAAGGGACTTTAAAGTAGCTAAGGCTTTTGGAGCTTGCTAAATAGTCAGAACTACAGCCATTGAAGGCACGTGAACTCACAGTCACCTTTTTTCTTATTGGCAGGCAGAGATCCTCTAGAGTGCAATAACAAGGAAAAGCCTCTCTGACTCTGTTGTGGCTGCTTTGCTGAGGGTGGTAGTGACAAGATCAAATGCCATTTTGGCACTAATTGTAAGTATGCTGAGTCTCACTAAGTTGTACAAATACACTAGCGATCTTATGCTACCAGCCTCTGGATCAGCACAAAATACTGAATGAGATCAAAGAAGTGACAGAATCTACTGAAATAATACGAATGGATAATGATAAAGACCCACAAAGAGCCTGGTCAAATATCACAACAGGACAAATTTAAGGTAAAAATTCTTAGCACTTTAAATGAGTATGTCCTGAAACAGCTCCTTTCTCATATGATATCCAAGCAGAGTCTTTTTCTTTACTTTAGTCCCTTCTGCCTCACATTACAAAAAAATGCAAAGGCAAAATGCTTGATATTATATGTCAAAATTTTATTCAGCATTATTGAAATCTGTTGCTGTGCAACTCAGGTTTAGAAAGTGGAGACCACACAAACATGAGAAGTTAGTTTGAAAGTAAGGAAATTAAAACTCTCCAACTCAGTGCAGATGCAACAGGAGCAAAGCATAGCATCGAGAACTGCATTGCACATTACAAGCCTAAGAGCTCACATGGCTTTTGTGTGTGCAGCTATGCACACAACTTAATATCCCAAACAACAACTGTTTTCAAACAGGCATTGTCAGAAGGAAAATCTTCTGAATTTATCTGGCTTCTCTATGCTTTTAATTAATTAATAAGTTGTTTCCATTGGATTGATCTATCAAATTGCATACTAAGTATTAGTCAGAACTGATACTGGGTTATTTCTACTATCCAAAAACCAAGAAGAAGTGTATTCACCTTAATCATACTAATTCTAGGCAGTGTCTCAATTCATCTCGAATCTCTTTATATTGTCTAAAAGCTGTCTGATTAAAGATAATTAATATTCACAGTGTTTCTTCATAGTAGGGGAAAATTAACAATTAGCAATTCCAATATTTTTGTAATTCCTAATCCCATCAGACAAAACACGCACAGAGAAAGAAATGCAGTGAGGTAGAACCATAATGCTGGGAGCAAAATATTTAGGAAAGGTCCTTGCTGAACTCTCATAACTAGGTAACACCTGAAATGAAACTAACGGAAAAGCACTTTATATGAGAAACCATATTATTATCTAACAAAACTGCTAAATGCTCACTCAAGATCCAGGTCCTACAGTTCTGTTAATTATTCAAATATTGTTTGTCTATTCACTGATTTCAGCACTGAAATATTTGCAGTACCCTTGTAGGACACCAATTTTATTTTAGAGTGAAGTTGGTAGCTTGCATGTACATGATACAGGGAACCAGAAGTCTTCATGGGTGTAGTAGATGAATGTCTGTCAGTGCAGTGGCAATTTCTGGAACACATATGCTCTGTAATGTTATAAATATATAACTAAATTAAGCTGCTAAAGACGTCAACAAAGAGGGTCTGTAAGACCAAGAATTTGACCACAATGGCACATACTCAAGGTGTGCATTGACAGGGTCCCATTGCAGACGTACTGTCTGTGTCTCTCCGTCATGTTTCCATCGCTGTCTGTTTCAGAAGGAAAGGATTATTGTTTGATGACATTGTGATAGAGGTTTCTTTCTCAACTCACAGTTTGCATCTAATGTACAAAGGCCATAATTCAGCTCCTGGTCAGCAGTAATGTTTTATTGATATTTGTGAAAACAATTGCTAAGACTGGATTAATCAATCTGTTGGATAAAAGAATTAATTCAACAACTGGCACCACTAGAGTTCAAAAAAAATGCTCCATCAGGAGTCCTAAAAGTAGCAGAACATGTTTTTCCAAGTAAGTGGCTTCTTTTACAAAGTTAAGTAGTTTTTTGTCTGTGTTGGTTTTGTTGCATTTATAGGAGTGTTGATGCTTCTTTTGGTGTCTAATTTAACACATGGACATTCCAGACAGTTTTCACTGACTGCTCCATACAGCCCTGTGGATTATGCAGTTGGCTTTGTTTCAGGAATCTATGAATACAAAGCTTGTTGAGTATGTGCTTTTATTCAAAGTCCTATCCATACTTATTTGTTTTCTCTGTGCACTGAAACGGGTGAATGCATTCTTGTTATTTAATTTCACTGCTACCAAACCAGCACCTCCAAGAAACTGTTGTATCTGATAAAAAATATTTGACATCAATGAAAAAGCAAGTTAGAAAACTGTTCGGTCATACAAAAGGTGTGATAGCTGCAAAAAGGGCCAACTTACAAAAGGGTTAGTGATTCACCCAGCCAAGTTAAACAAGACACAATTGGGACTAATTGACCTCCCTCCTTCGACCTCCCAAGTATGAGTTTATGAAAGCCAAGCTAAATTAACCCCAATTGTGTCATGTTTAACTTGGCTATTTCAGTTAAACGGATAACTCTTTTGTGACTTGGCTCTCTTTGTATATATCACACCTTTGGATAATTAACATTCCCTCTCTCCCACCTTTAAATCAGCCTTTACTTTAGTTTACATGTTTTCATTTGCCATTGAAGAAAAAGTAAAACTCTTTAAGTTTTTGACCAGACGAGCTTCTCACCGAATAAAGCAAAACAAGAAAGTACATTAGAAATAATTGAAAGGTAACAATTCACAGCAGAGATTCAAGGATGCTATGGAGACTTCAGAAAGAAACTGTTATGTCATAAGGTAACACATAAGGGGTAAGGCACTCTAATATAAAAGAAGAAATATCACCTTAAATACGTATACTTATTAAATAGCACACAATATCAGGCCACACAATTGTCATTGTCATATCTAAATTCTACCATTTACTGGTAAGCACGTGAGTATTGAGCTGTTCTTCCTGACTTCAGCATTTGTTGTTAGATACCTAAAATACAACAAAATAAGATTATAAATAAAATGCTATAATAGAGGTTGAAAACTCTTCCCTTTTCAGGAACTTGTTTTCTTTTTATTGCGGTCTTGTCTTTGGCTTCTCAGTATTGTAGATTCATAAGAATTGAAGATAGATATGACAATGAAGATGTTACCACAAAATTTTGGTGGAATGAGATGGCAACTCCAACCAAGCTTATAGTATGAAAATACAGAAGTTTGATTTAAGGCAACAAAAGTTTCATGAATTTTATCTGTGAATTTTTTTTTATATCAGCATCTGAAAATCTGCAGTATTCTCTGACCTTTCAAGACATCTGAATGAACAACATGCCTGTGACAGGAGCAGCATCTGGAGCTGGTTGTCTAGGGTAGGTAGTGAGGCACACCACTGTCTGGAGGTGCTTCTCATGTTCCTGTGACTGCAGAGGGAGCCTACAGGACCAGTTTCAATGGATCAGGTTGTTGAAATAAATCCAGCCTTAAGTGTTCAATAAGGGCCATATATCAGCATTCCTGAAGTTACACCTCCCTAATAGAATCAGGTCCATAACACTTAAAGAAAATGGATATGTGAAATAAATATAAAAAGTGTTAGTGGAGTATTATTCTGTGATTTATTTAATGATAACCATGGTCCCTGTAACACACATCTTTGTAAAATCTGGGAATGCTAAATGCTGTAAGAACTCAAAGCTGACTTGAATTTTTTTAATAATCAGACATTGCATAGAAGGGTTGTTGTTTGGTTTTGTTTTTTTTTTTTTTTGTGTAAGGAGTTTTATGAGCCACACTCATTTGTGAAATCAGCAAGACTAAAAGAGTAACTAATAAGTTGTTGGTTTCCCACATACCATCTATGTAACAGAGGTCTCCATGTATTAAATTTAATAAGAAATAGAGAAAGTATGTTACATTACCTCTGAAATAACACAGGTATGTTTATATACTAGTATCAGTGGATCTTTGCATTTTTTCTAAGGACTCTTCTGAGAACTTCCTTGCAATCTACTAAAAATCCAGCCCACGATATTAATAGCAAATGTAGAGAAAAAAGTAGTTATTAATATTAAAGATCATTTATAATAAAAAGCATAGGAACACAGATGTGAGCTTGGAAAAGAAGAAACCAAAGTTTGAAGAGTTTATCAATCTGAAGAGTTTCAGAGGGGTCTGTTTGCTTCTGTTCTTGCCTGGTTTTGTAATCAGGCAGTTTTCTAAGAACATCCAATTCCTGATTAGGAACTGAGATTATTTCACCATTTTACAGTTCAAGTCCCAGTACTGCAAATGCTGAGACTTTATCGACCTCATTAAGAGATGTACTGGACCCATCCGTTCTAGCCATTGACCAGCTCAGACTTGGGTATGGACACAGAAGAATAAAATTGGTGTTAACAGCAGGTTGCAATCAGGTTTGCTAAGACAGAGAAGTTAATTTGTTCTTTCTATGCTAGGATTTATCAATAGGTTTCTTGTCTATTGGACAAAACAATGTGATGCTTGCTAGAACCTGTAGTGTCCCCACTCAATCTCAATTGGACTGGTATTTGAGAGAGAAATGTGTTCCTTCAGTGACCCTTATGGTACTGAAATTTCTGTACTGATTTAATCTTGACTCATCATTTTGTCCACTCAAGGTGTTCTGTACTTCAAGAGAGAGAAAACCCACTGAATCTAAACTCTCTTGATTTTCAGGACAGGTAGAATCCCAAATTCTGTCTGGAGCTGGCTTTTAAATAGCCTTCATACAAATGGAATAAGAAGTCTAACTTCCATTTTAGACTCTAGAACACTCAAAGTAAGAAAATCCAGGCTCAGTGCTTACAGTTTGAACCCCTCTCAACTTAAATTGAAAGCTTTCCAGTGCTGACAGAGGATTAAAAAAACAAAGCAAACAATTTATTTGGAAAGTAAAACTGCCTTGGTATCTCATGTCATCCCACCTCTAGAGTGAAAGGTATTCTGAAAGCAGATGCAAATTTTAACCAGAGAGCTTGTGCTGGAAGTCTGCTTGCCAAATGTCCGACTGTTCAGTTTATGTGTCCACAGTTAAATTAAAGGCAGAGTGAGTTAGAAAAAAATGATTTTTCTTTTTGAACTTTCTCCAACTGTTGCTACAGAATTTGTTTTAATTTTTTTGGAAGTTTTATATTGAAGAGTAGTCAGTGAAAATTATTATTTGTAATGGCCTTTTCAAATTTTACTTCCCAAGGGTCCTATAGTTCAGGAGGCCTCTCCCTCCTACCCTGTCCCATTCCAGTTATCAAGCACTTTCCTCTCATGAATATAATGATTATCAACTTATTTTTCTCTTAAGGGGGGAGGAGGAGGAGGGGGAATTTAAACTGTCTGCTTGACAATGCTTTCAAATGGTGATGAAATGTCTTCTTCATATCTGAAGAGAACATGATTATTAGCACTGAATCTGACAGACACGATTTCTGAATATTTTTATGGCATTAATTTAAATCAATGTAATGTTTGAAAACATTTCAGCCCCTCAAACAGCTGATGCAGCTTAGATTCAATTATAACAAATTGCAACACACTGTCAAGTCTTTTTACCAAGTCATTAGTCAGGGATTTTGAATGTGCGGCCTCCAAACGGAGTTTGGCTGGCTGACAGCTCTAATTGTGGGGAACTGCTAAAGGATTGCTAATGAACTGGGGGATCTGTTGGGCCTGTAGCTTTCTTCAAGGATAAATTTTTGAAAACTTTCACAAGATCAAAGAGGCATAACATGGACCATTTGCTAAATTGTCAGCAGTAGAGTGAAGCAGTCTGAGTCCCAGCTTTAAAGATGAAACTTCAGTAGAAAACACCATGCGACTCCTGCCCCTGAGCTTTTTTCATGTGTCAGTAAAACCATACAGAAAAACAATGGCTTGAAGAAAGAACCCCAGAGCCACAATGGCCTCTATGGCTTAATTAGGAGGACCAGAAAGGGAGACAAAAATTCCTTTCTGTTGTTAGTGGGTGCAAGAGTGATGAAGTGTCCAGCACTGCTACAACCAGCCCCACAGTTACTTACTTTGCAGCTTCCAAGCTTATTAACAGCCAGTGACTCTTAATAGCACAGAGGCAACAGGAAGGCTTCTATTCTCCTTCCCCAAAAAGACTGGCAGTGGAGATGCCAGGATTGTCTTCAGGACCCAAGAAGAGGTTGGCTTCACCGAAGGCTTTGCCATAAATTTCGGGGGAACCAGGCCTTCCCCTCCAGCACCTGCTCCAGTGCCCCAAGAAGGCGGTGGGAGCGTTCCCAGTGAACTCCGCCGGGTACCGAACCCAGCCCTGGCGTAGCTGGCCGGCGACACGCAGCCAAGGCACTCCTCCCAGCTGCTGCTGCTGCTGCTGCTGCTGAGCAAGCGTGTTGCCTCACGCTACACAGAGGCACAAAGCCAGTGCAGTGAAAGGGAACTTTAAAACCAGTCTTAAAAGAAAATAAATGTATGAAACTGTGTCTTCATCATTCCCGTCTGGTTTATATTTTTGTTTCGTATTCAAGTCTTATTTAGGTCTGTTAATTTATACTTTTTTTAAAAATTATTATTATTTTTTATTCTTTCTCATTGACATTTACTATAGTATCCTTTTACCAAAAGAAAATAATGCCTGCTGAGCTACAGTATCATTGGTCAATTACCCAAATGTCTTAATATAGAACTCTGCCCAGTGCCAGAGAGGGGGAGGGAAGAATGTAAGAAAGTTTGAAATAAGATTTACATTATTACTTCTTTAAATTAACACTTCAACAGGACTCTAGAAAAAACAAACTCTTTCCTTCTCACACTGTGTGAGGTACAGTACCAAGCTGCTGTTATCCTCCCCAAGACAACCTCTATGTTTAAAAAACAACACTGAAGGGCATATACTGAAAAACTCTTAGAGTATTAGAAATGGAGACTATGATTCTTAACATCATTACGGTGTAGAGTGTCTTGGATATGAATTTTGCATCTCACACCTCCTGCTAAAAACATATTTCATATCTCTATTACATTCCCTCTCTCCTATGAGATATACATCAGCCATATGAACCCTCTGAAGTAAATATTGCTTACCCTTTCTGTAGGGCTTCTATAGGCTCTGGTCAGCAGATGTGGAAGAGATTTCCTTGAAAAAACCTGTCTGAGAGATATGAGTAATTTTTACCCATTCACTGCTATAACTTTCATTTATAGTCAAATATTCAACCCAGAGACAAGGTTTGTTTGCTTGTTTTTAATGGAACTCTGATATTCAACATTTATATTAGCAAATTTGATCAACCTGCAAGAGAGCTGCAGTAGTATAAAAATCACTACCATTGTCACTGAATTATCATTAATAATTCAGCAGGTGATGAAGGAAAAGAAGAATCCTATTCAATTGCCCATGTGGACTGCTTTATACACTCAGTCTACTGGTGACTTGATAGCACCAGAAAATTCACAAGAAGATCTAACACTGCTTGGTTTAGCATTAAATACACCAATAGTTGCAGATATTGAATTGTATATTAGCTGAAAACTAAACCCCCGAAACTAACTTGAAACATTCCTCAGTTTTCACTAGAAAAAAACATATGGATGGTTTTCTTCTCTCCTAATTTTAGACATCTAGACTGAGCTAATCACCAGAATCCTCTCTCTGTGCTTGTAGGGTGAGTCACCCTATTTGTCCTGGACATGTGACTGAAGAAATGATGTGGTAGTGCATCTGTCTTCCTCAGTTGGCTCTAGAGGGAGCCCAAATGACACATACTCAATTTTTAGAGTTGAAGTTAGGGCAGAGAAAATCCGACAGAGATTGCCTAATGACCTGCTTTTGGACAAGCCTGAAACTGATGAAGTCTTGACAGTGCTGAGCAGCTTGATACCATCCTCAGAGGAGGACAACTTATGGGAGCTTGCTGACAACACAGGACTCAGCCCATATTTGCTGGTGGCAGTTAACACACCAGTCTTGAAATGTGTATCACCTAGTCTACAGCATAGTGTATTGTCCCCATGCTCACTGAGAAGTTATCCAGTTGAGCTTACAGCAAGACATTGCTCGTGTATGTGGAAGAACGGTGAAGACAAAACCAAGTCAGAATTGTAAGAGAGTGCACCCTTCTGCCTCCAAAAGAGAAAGTTTCATACTGATAAATTTTTCTAACTTATGACTGTGAGACTTGATTCCCAGGGTGTAATGGTCTAGTCATCTTACTCTAATGGATTTATTTATTTTTTTATATCAAGCAGCTTCTGTCTAGGTAGCATAGAAGGTGGACAGAGAAAAAGAGAGGAGAGATTTTTATCATTGTGGTAAAGCATGGCCTGGGAAATGGGACACCTCACTTCTAGTCTATGATACAATAAATGCTTACTAGGAAATGTGTGATGAAGGTACAGTTTCAGCATACTACTACTGAAAAGAATTCATGTCTGCAAATTCATAGAATCATAGAATCGTTTAGG
>NW_008595109.1:1859-2699 GCF_000691845.1 Merops nubicus | reverse complement strand
TTGGGGGCTGCAAGGCTGCACCCACTGCTGGGGGGCTTGGGTGGCCAGGGACCCTGATGCCAGTGCTCTTTGGGGGCCTGTGGAGCAGTGCCAGGCTGCGTGGAGGTGGGAGTGCCATGGGCAGAGGGTCTGGGGGCTCTGACCCGTGGTCGGGTTCATTTCTGGACCCCTGTGCCTAGTCTGTGCTCCAGGCACCCATGTTTCTTGCTGCGGTCATAGGGGGGTACAGGGGAACTCTTGGGGACAGTGCAGTGTACCCCACGACAGGCAGGTTGGTTTGGTGACTGGGTGCTCCTCTGTGCCATGCCTGGCACTGGGAAGAGGAGTTCTTCCCAATGGCCCTGGGTGCAACCCCCCGGAGTTTCGGAGCACGGCATTAGCTGGGCCAATGGGTCCCCACTGGGGCTGCTCGGCCACTGGCACAGGGTCAGGCTCAGAATAAACCCCGGCTGTCCGGGTAAGCGAGGCACCCAGGGCAGAAAATATCCCTTCCCTCACCCTGGCATTTGCTTACCGCAGCGGGCTGGCCCGCCTGGGGGGACTGGGGCACAGTCCTGCTGCCTGACTAAAGGGGCTTTTTTTGCACAATGAGTTTTGTCGGATCTCAGTCTGGCCACCTGTCTGTCCCCAGAGCCCGTCTTACAGGCGCTGCCTGTTCACAGAATCACAGAATGTTAGGGGTTGGGAGGGACCTCCAGAGATCATTGAGTCCACCCCTCCTGCCAGAGCAGGACTATCTAGTCTAGGGCAGGTCACTCAGGAACGCATCCAGATGGGTCTTAAAAGTCTCCAAGGCAGGAGACTCCACAACCTCCCTGGGGAGCCTGTTCCAGTGCTCTG
>NW_008595109.1:1442-1743 GCF_000691845.1 Merops nubicus | reverse complement strand
GGCCCATCTCACCTCTCCTCTCTCCCCAGCCAGGGCTGCGGCTCCATGAGACATCGCCATGGCCTTTTCATCCCGGTTTGCGTTCTGGGAGCAGAAGGGAAGTCTCTCGCTTGTTTGCCCGCGCCCCACCTTCGGGTCACGCTGCCGCACGCTGCTGAGCAGCTCCCCCAGTTAGCCCAGTGCCACATTTGGAGCAGTGCTCCCAGAGCTGCCCCACGCCCTGTGGCAGCACGGCCAGGTCACCAAGTCACCTTGGTCACCAAGGCGGCCACGCACGCCATGACTAACGCTGTTACTAACA
>NW_008595109.1:0-1355 GCF_000691845.1 Merops nubicus | reverse complement strand
CCCAGCCGAGCCCCAGAGCTCAGAGTCATGGCTTGGGGCACCACAGGGTTTGGCTGCCCACCCCACCAGGGACCCCTCGCAGGGAGCTGGCATGTCCCACGGCACGGCTGCCACGGAGATTAGCTGGTGACACTTAAAACGTGCGGTGACGCCTGTCGGGGTGACATGCAGAGAGGCAGAGCCCCCTTGGGGAGTTGCTTGCTCACCATCTGCCAGCACAGCGAGGGGCCTGGGCCAGGTGGGCACAGAGCTTTCCTCTCCCACCTTTGGGGTTTGCCACCACCTGGGCACATCTCTGCGCTTGCCCCCGCTTTTTTGGCTGCTGTGAAAGCTAGAAGGACTCACGTCCTTGTCCCTGGGGCTGCAGTGGGCTACAAATAGGGGCTGTGTCATGCAGCAGCCTCTTGCCTCCCTGGCATGGAGGGGTCCTAGTGGCTTTTTTTGGTCCCTGTGGCTTTTCCGGCAGTGAGGCCCCACAGCGGGCTGAAACATGCTCCTCTTGTTTGTCTGACCCCTCAGGTCAAGGACGAGGACAAATCCTTAGCTGTGAAAAGACCCGGGAAGGAGGATGGGGCTGTAAGTGTTGCAGGGCGAGGGCAGGGTGGATGCTGTGTCGGGGATGGGGCTTACCATTGGTGGGGACAGACCACGTGCTAGGATTTGGGGACATCACGGAGGGTGGTGAGCTCAGCATCCCACCCTGCACCCGCCTCGATCCCTGGCTGATGGCCACTCAGGGCAGTGTGTGGAGGGAGGTGGGTGTTTTTGATAGGGGTGCCTGGCTGTGGCCATGCAGCCACCTCTCCCCCTCTGCCTCCCTGGGGTTTGTCCCTGCCCTGCACAGGACGGCAGGTCAGTGCCCACCCCATGGTTAAGGTGCCATCTCCCGTGCTGCTCACCAAAGCTGTTGGTGAGGGAAATCTTGCAGCTTCCCCTGCACATTGCAGAGGGGCCACCAGTGCCCTGAGCAGAGTTTTACCCCATAGGGGCAGCCTGGGGTCAGTGGGTCTCTGTGTGTGGGGCTGGGGGGGGCACCATCACTCCCTGCCCCAGTGTCTGGGTGAGGGCTGTAGGTTGGCTGGGGAAGGGGACCGGGTGCTGTGTCCCTCAGTGCCAGCGACAGGCACTGTCCCTGTGCTGAGGGTGTCCCAGGCAGGAGGTGTGTGTGGTGACAGGCACCGCACCACCAGACCTCTGCTCACACCGGTGTCGTTGTGGCTGCAGTCAGAGAGCCTGAAGGACACGGCATCTGCAGCCCCAAAATCTGAGCCCCCAAATCCGGAGGCCCCGAAGAGCCCCGAGCCACCCCCGGGGCGAGAGAAGAGCCCAGAGCCGATGCTGAACGGGGCGGCCAT
>NW_008595108.1:36084-50029 GCF_000691845.1 Merops nubicus | reverse complement strand
CAGGTTGGTCAAACAGGACTTGCCCTGTGGTTTATTTGCAGCCTCCCACAGAGTCCCAGGTGTATTCTCTGCCCTTGCGGTCAATTGGCACAGTCTGTCCACATCCATAACACTAATTAGCCCTGGTGATTAGCCTCCTTAGTTTCCAAAACCTGGTGACCCCACAGAGGCTGTCTGTGCCAGTCCAGACCATAATGCCTCTTGATAATTTTGTTTTAAGCTTCATGTGAAGTTTCATGAAATTATGGTGCCCTATTTGTTGCTATCTACATCATGTCAGTAAAATAATGAAGAAAAATAAGCATGTAAATGGCAACAGGCCACAAATGGAATTGCAGAAGCCAAGGAATCAAAAACCCCCATTGACAAGTCCCCTGTGCTGTGCCTGAGGGTTGGGAAGAACAGCCCTTCCCAAGGAGAGGACAGTGACTCTACATCCTTCAGCTCCCTGCTCCTTCTCTGGTGGCTTTTGCTGCACTTTGATCTGCTCTTGGCAAGTAGGGGCACCTCAGAGCATGTCCTTCAGCTGCCTCCCTCTCCTCAGAGACGGAGTGGTCAGAGGAGTGGAATGGCAAAAATGTGCTCTTGGACCTTCTGGTTTTGGCGTGGAGTGAAGGATGGGTGAGCTGCAGGAGGTAGGTGGCTTCATGCTCCTCATTTTCTGGGAACTGGGGTTTATCAGCTGGCACTCATGCCACGGCAGCTTCTGGTCCAGGCCTCTTTCTTCCTTTTCTCTTCCAGTTCTTCCCTCCTTTGGCAGATCACAGCTTTTCTGCCTTGTCTGTGAAGCTGCTAATAGTGCTTTAAAAAGAAAAAAGGTGTCTCCTGTGAGGTGGTTTGTTCAGCTTTTGCCCCAGTCACAGTGAACAGGGAGAGGACTTCTTGGGACTCTATCCTTTCAGTGACCCAGGGACTAAGCTTTAGCACCCATTTCTAATGAGTAAATATTCTTAATTAGGCTCACAGGGTGTGAAACATGGTGCTGTTTCCACACATCAAACTATCTATTCCTGAATCCCTTCCAAGGGATTATTATTTAATTAAATATATATGGCAAATGGACTGGGGAACAAATCTGGAAAGAAATAGATTTCTCTTTGATACTGATTCCTTATTATGAATTTACACCATCAAATTAAGATCCAAACATCTTACATCATGTGTCCAAAGCATGCTCTGACCAAACACTGATCTGATTCTCTTTCTGTGTAAGAGGGAAAATGTTCAACTCTTTTTGTTGTTACTCATTCATAACAATCCTGTTTGTGCCTTCAAGGGGTTAAGATCATTGCTGTTCTTGATGAGGTGTGTTCTGTAGTCTGAGGATGTTGGAGAACTTCAAGAAAACGTTACCTCTGCTTTCACAACTCTAATCTCTTGCTTTGTGCTGTCCCTTAGGGACACAGGACTATGTAGAGTCACTGTTGAGTAGATGGGTGATTAGTGAATCAGCTTGAGGCTGAATCATAAATCACTTTGGAGATTGGGGCTGGACTCTTGAGTTTGTCCAAGAGTCCCTGTGAGCCCTACAGCAACAGGCTTGCATGGTCCTGTGCTGCTCAGTAGGCATGCAGGGCTTCATGCCTTGAACCAACTGGTCTGTTGGGTTTTTTTCCTCCAGCAGTTACTCTGAGCACATCACAGGCAGACAGACACATCACACTGGCACACTGGGAGCTCTTTAGGTGTACAATCCAGCTCCCATGAGGAGGACTCCAGGCTAGTCAGCTGCTTCCTTGGAAGTGTACCATCTCAAATTAGCCATGATGTCATTTTTACTGCTGCTTCAAGGTATTTAATTTTCATTTCATGTGATTTCAGTGTTAGTCATGTGTCATTCACTGCCTTCCACAAAGCCAGGAACGTGTGTGAACAAGGAGAGAGGAACTGAAGCACAGCCATCACTCCTGACAGAGGAGAGGTAGGCTGAGATCCACCCTGCCCACGTGCTCTTAGCCTTGATGCTACCAATCTTTCATTAGGCTTTTTTTATAAAAAAAACCCCTTCCATTAAGACAAGCACACATAACTTCATAGAATAGCATCATTAATTTGGGGAGATTAAAGCTTGTCCTTCTCTGGAGATAAAGGGATATAAAAATGCACATGCTAAGTCATTTCACTACTTACTCTGCAGACATCATAGAGAAGAAACAGGATTTTTCTATTTAAAGAAGGACAGGGACATCCTACAACTGTTCAGCTCTCAAGATCCCCCACTGTTTGCAGCTTTTCTCTAAACATAAATTTACTTTTTTCTGGGAGGAAAGTCCTACTCCTCAGTAGCTGAGAAGCCAGGCCTGAGACCCTTCTGTTGACTTTTTGTGCTCTGATTGCCCTGAAGTTGTTTCAGCTGCAGAAACCTTGCTGTTCAATCTCAGAATTCCTACTGTATATTCCTCCTTCCGAGTTTGCCTCCTGTCAGAAGGGAGTCCTCTTCTACAAAAGGACATGGGAAAATGGTGAATAATAATAAAAGTCCAAGGTTGTTGCTTGGTTTTTTTCTTTTTCTGTGTGCAAAACCAACTTAGTTTTGCCATAGCTTGGAGAAATTTCCTTTTTTTTCTGGCACTTAACAACCCAATGTAATTTTAGATGGTCTGAGAAGCCTTTGCAGAAGGTCTGGTTAGTACCATCAGCTGTCCCTTGCATGGAGCAATGTACACAAAGACTGCTCCAGAGCACGAGCAGGGAAGACTCCTGACCTTTTGATCTGATCATCTGTTCCCAAAATCTCTGCATGTCCAAAAGCAGCAAGACAAACACCAGAAAACTTGAGAGACCTGAGGAAAGGGGAAGCTCCAGCATTTCACAAGCTGAAGTGGGGAGCAGCTCCCTGAGGGGTCCAGCTACAGGACAGAGCTCATGACCAAGCCTGTGGAAGACCTGGAGGTGCTGGCCAACGTAGACCCACTTAGAAAAGGGTTGATAACCATTTTCTCCTCCTCAGCATTCCAGACACACATCCCTGCTGCAGTTGCATTCTTGAGATCTTGGTCTATTGCATGGAGTCTGTCTAATTATTAAGGACATGTGACCAGTGGCTTTGAGTCTAAATAAGTCAGAAGAACACAATACTTTCCTGGCTTAGCTCTTTTGTAATGATTAACTGCAATGTTATGAGAGCCATTTTGTGCCCCCAGCTTTTAAGCAGAGCAGCCTGTTGTCTTCAGCAGAAAATCTGATTTAAGTGGGTGCCATCAAATGCTCTAAAGTTTCCAGTCAGTGTTTAAAGTGAGGTTGCAGTATATTTGTGGAAACCTTTAAATCAATGGATTGGAGCACACTTTGGGTCCTGCCTCAAGCATTTGAACTTTTCTGTTGGTTGCTGGGAGATGCAAAAAGAACACAATAGGATTGCCTGAATTTAATGTTCAGGGTAACAATTAATAGAGGTGCTGCCTGGGTGTGCTGACAGGGGGGGTTCATGTTAATCGTTACTGGAGTGCTGCTTTCCAAACCTCCCTCAAGTAATAATGAGTGACTTAATATTACACACAGCTTTTGGTTTTACTGCTTTTGTGGTTGCATGTCATCTCTCTCTGTCTGGGCTGAGAAATCTTTGACTATAGGGCTCGAATTTTAATTTCTAGGAGACAGAATTCCAGAATAGGAAGAGTGGGAGTGTGTCCTCAAACTGGTCACCTACATTTGTTGCCAACCAGTGAAGTGGCAGTTGACTTAAAAAATGACCATGTGAGCAGCCAGGGAGAAATTTTATTCATTTCAGTCCTGTGACACTCAACCACATTACACTTTTTTGTGTAAGACTTGCAGCACTCAACTGCTGGGTCTCCTTTCTCACCTGCAGTTCCTGCCTAACATCAGACTCACTTTGACAGAGTGCACTTCATTCCTGTGGCATATTGCTGTGAAGAAAAACATGTATAAATCAAGACTAATATTTCTAAAATAGGCTGTGAGAATTTCCTGGATTTAAGTTGTGTTTGAGTTACACTCCAGGCTTTAGAGAAACATCCAATTTATCTGGTAAAATAATTGTTTCAAACCCTTATTCTCATCTTCTTATGAAGCTACACAGATTAACCTCCTGCAATTTGTCACCCAGTAAGCCTTTTTTTCCAAATCTTTAACTATTCCCTGTGGCTTTTCTCCAAGTCCTCTTCCATTCATACTTGAAATTGTCAGTCACAACTGGACCAAGCATTTCATCTTAACTAAGATGCATCATCTTAACTAAGAAAATTGCATAATCTCATTAATTCTATTCAGTATACTCAGCTGACAAAGCCAAATGTTGGATTATCACTGAATTGTGATACTGGGACTTCATGTGGAACTGATGGGTTATGAAGACCCTGGTGGGGTTCTTGTCAGAGAAAGAGATATCCCAAAAAGAATCCCTCTTATTCTGTGTGCCTCAAGTTTTTTTGTTTATGGATAAGTTTTTACAGGGCTAAAATGTGTTTTCATTGCTCCCACTTGAGCATTTCATCTGGATTCTACTTTATCATGCCCCATCTTGATGACATCAGTTAACACCTTATTCTGTGTAACTTCTACAGCTGCTAAAGAGCACTGGGTGAAGGCTCAGGCATTGCCAGTGTCACCAGAACCCCACATCTCATTCAATGAAATTTCATCTGGCAGTTAGCAAAACATTTTAAACCCATTTAAACAGGTTGTGTTGGTTTTGTTGGGTGGTAATTTCCTACATGGTTCCTAATCACAGTGTCACGCAGTCAAAGAGTGATGCAGGGAAATTGTGACCTTTGTTACTCCATGGGAACTGCTTCAAGAGCAGATTTTATCACACTTCTTGGGTATTTTTTAATGGTATAAAACTCTAAGTGAACATAAAAAATTGAAAAGTGAAAAAAAGAACCTCATTTTTAAACCATGGGAGGTTTATGAAGGAAATGAAGGAAAAATAACCCTTCTTTTTTCACTTCTTACATACCTTCCATGACACCCAGGGACCAGGTTGTCCTGTCACTGATGCTGTGAAATACCCCTGGTGACAGTTACCAAATTTTGCAGCTGGAACTGAAAGGCAGCTGTGGCCCTGTAGGTACGTTGGTATGCAGAGGGCACCAGAAGCATTCTTGCCTTCAGGATAATCACAAAATTGCTTCCTTTTCTTTGTCATCCACCCATGATGCCATCTAATTTTATGTTCCTTGGCTGCTAGCTGCTAGCCTCATTAACCTTACTTGATAGAGTGTTCCAGCATTTATGATTCTCATGTGAAAAATGCTTCCTGACGGCTGGAATTTGTTTTTCTTTCATTTCTACCTTTGCCCTCTTGTCCTATTATTTGTACTGAGGCTGAAAATAGTAACTTGAGATTGGTGTGCCTACTCCTTACAGTGTAATGAATTCCAGTTCATTCTCTTGCCCTTTGCTGCTCTTGAGATAGTCGTGGTGATTTAAAATTATTTAACCAACCATCCTACTTCTTTTCACTTAGGACCTTTGTGTTTTTACATTTCATAAGTGCTTCTGTGAGGGAAATGAGGAGATTCAGATATGTGTCCTTCATCAGCTGGCCTCTTTCCACAAGTATAATGTTCCCTTGGTGTTGTTAACTCCATTGTCTTGTTTGGCACGTGGAGTCAAGCCAAGATACTGTTGCTGTGGGCAGTAGAACTTGAGATACAACACTGGGAAGGTTAAAATTTCATCAGTCAGTGCAGTTTTGCTCTGCTGTGGGCAGTAGAACTTGAGATACAACACTGGGAAGGTTAAAATTTCATCAGTCAGTGCAGTGTTGCTCTGCACAGTGGCAAAGCCCTAGATCTTAAATCTAAATCCAGTTCAGCTAGCTGTGGTGATCGTTGTCAAACTTACAGTGGTGGGAACTATGAATTTAATCCCCATTCACAAATAAAAGGTTTTTTTTCCCCTTTTGGGAGTCATACAGAGACTCCTCTAGGCAGGCAGTAGCTCCACAAGAACAGACAGGTATCTTTCTTTTTAATTTTGTTAAATTTTCTTATAGATTTGACATTATAAAAAGGTTGGATATCAGTCTGCTATGAGCTGCTAACACAAATTAAGGTTTGGTCTGGAATGCAGCAACTTTTCTGTGTATGGATGTGGATTCATTTGAAATTTTATGTGCTTTGGGGGTGGAGTGCATCATTCTCTGGGAACCCTGCAATATTCTTTTAAGACCAATCAGAAAAGCTACCACACTATTTCAATCAACTTCTTGAGGATTATGTTAAGTTGTTGAAGTTAAGCTGCTCCAGAGCTTGGTGGGTTTTCCTCTTTTCTTTCTATTGTTTGTTTTCTTGTTTCCTAATACTGACTTCACAGAGTGAAGAGAGAAACTCAAACTGTGATAATTGATGCCTAGGAAAAGAGCTCTTCCCATTGCAGGGGAGAATTGTTTACAGCTGTTTACAAACAATTCTCTCCAGGTAGACTTTTTAATTACATTTATAAAGGATGCTAATGGGAATAGGAAGAGGAGATTGTATGTTACCAAAAGGGTGTTTGTGACAGAATAGTGCAGAGGAGAAATCTTAGTGTGTTTAGAAAGTGCAGCAAGTCTTGGACTGAAAGGACAAAGCTGCTGTGACCATTCACAGGCAAGTGTTATCTTGTAAAGTCCATCTCCCTGGATACAATTCATTTGAGAGCTGCTTCCTCTTTGGAGCTTACAGTTTTCAAAATCCAGAGTTCCTTTGACAGCCTCTGCCTTGGAAGAATACCACACAACCAAGTGTTTGCTTCCTGGGGAATTCTTTTTTAGCACACACACACCTTTGCCTGCACTGGTGAGGCAGCACACAGTAAAGGCAGTTTGGGCTTCACTGACTATTTAAAAGCTATTTGTAAGGGTCCACTTTTTGGATGAGGTTCTCCTTTTTGTCTAGGGAAGGTATTTTCTGAAAGGTTATCTTGCTTGGGACAAAGTTAGTGGGTTAATCAAGCTGGGAGTTTTCCCTACCTGTATGTGCTTGTATGATAGATGTCATTCCTCTGACAGGGAAAGTGATCCTTCTGTGAATTTCTTTAATTATACTATAAATAATCAAAAATCTAGCATCTTTCAGTGTCTCCTTTTAGGAAAAGTAATTTTTTTCCAGCTAGTTGAAGAATACCATGTAGATAGATAATGCCAGATTTCTGTAGGTTACACATTTGTTGGAAAGAAGGTTGCACTACCAAAAATAAGTATTTCCTGAGTCAAGCATTCCAGTGCCAGGTTCTCCTGGGAGGTGACCCAAGAAGCAGACTTCCCTCAAGTCCTGTAATGTAATCACAGACACCCATCACTCCTTTTGCTTGCTGCTAACCCAGGAATTTCTCCACATCATCAGGAAGTGTGAACAAAAGATGCTCTGCTGCTGAACACGTTGTTGCCTGCTCCCTTGATGTAAATTATTGACCTGATAAACTCATTAATGCAAGGTTCTCCCCTTCATAATGGTCAAAGTACTGCCCAGAGTAAACGTCCAAGGTGAGATGCTTCAGAGAATTGAGGTTTTTAAAGGGCTTGGCTTCCCCTCACCCAGCACTAGTCATGGGCAGGCACTGTGCCACGTGTTGGCTACCTGGCTACCTGGCTCCACAGCCAGCAGGGAGGTGCCTCCACACACAGGGACACTGGGGAGGAGAGGTACAGCAGGGCTCTTTTCATCATTTTTAAGCCTGAGTGCATCTCAACATGGTATTTTTTTTCCTTGAGAAAGATCAGGAGACAGGAAGATGAAAGAAAACTAGTTAAAAAAAAAACCACTGAGCAAATTAATTATAAAAAAACCCCCATCAGCAGAAGGAATAACAGCTCTTTGTTTATTCCTTCCCTTTGAGCTTTGTGGCTCTATAATAGATTTCCACTTCTTGCTCCTACTTTCTTTTTCCTCCTCCTCAGCCCTCTGTCTTGCTTCATTTTTTTTGGTGGCCGTTAGCCCTGTGGGAAGCTACCACCCACAGTGTCCATTCATGGCCCCTCCAGAGGGGCCTGAGAGTGCAGCCACCCCACAGGGGGTAACCTGGGCTCAGAGGGCAGCACTCTGGTGGAGCCTGGGGCTGGTTACTGTTTGTACAGCAACATGACATGGCAGGAAAAGAGTTCAGTCATGCTCGATTTTCCTCCTGGTATTGCAGAAGCAGCACATGAGTGGTGGAGTCGTGTGGAGTGGATGGAAGTAATTGTATTAAATTGTTCCATAGGAGCTTGTTCAGGAGAATTGCATGTAGAAGAGCAGGCTGCTTTTCTGACAAGAAGTGGATTTATAGGAGGATTCATGGAGCATTTATTTTGTCTTTAAGAGTTCAGGCCTCCTGCTTCCATGAGAAAGCAGAGAGGAGGAAATCTTTACAAAATGTAGAGTTTCCTCCCCATTTCTTCCTCTAAGCGTTTTCCTTCCCCAGCCTGGAAGAAACTAATTGTCTGAGCAGCATGAAATGTGCAGAGAGCCCAATTCCTTCTCCCTCCCTCCTCCTCTGTGTCCCCTGTGACTACCTTCAGTAGTTTAATTAAGAAGAACTCCTCTGTAGAATAAATCCTTCCCATCTTAAAGCTCCAAACACCACAGCCTTTCCTTCTTAGTTCCCAGCTGGAGGAGAGGCAATTTCTTTTTCCAGGCACTTTATTTTTCCCATTATGTTCCAAGTGCTCCTAAAGTCTGACACTGCAGCCTGGTGAACAGTCTGATGCTGAGGCTGGTGGGCTGATGAAGGCTGGTTATGATTTGAAGGTATATGAGGCAATACTCACACTTCCCCTGAGCTCAGTCCAGCTTCTTTTCCTCTGGGTTAGCTTTTACTGGGACCACCAGAAGACTCCTGCTCGGGGCAGGCAGTTATCATCCCTCATCACCAGCAATGACAACTGAGTTCCTAGTGTCACAATCCTGTTATTTATTTTCCCTGCTAGGGCTTCATCATGCTTTTAACCAACCCTAGTTAAAAACATCTGCTAGACAAATTCCTCTGGAAAATTCCTTGTACAGTGAGCAAGGAGATAAGAGATAAGTTTAAAGCTACTTTGCATACTTCTGCTTAAGAAAAAGCAGCAGTACAGAAGCTGGGGTTATGTGGCTTTGTTTTTTTAGTGCAGTCAGAAGATTCAGAGTCAAATAATACCTTTTTTTTTAATGTGTTCCTTGAGATTTTAGGTTTCCTAATAATTCTTCCTGCAAGCCACCACGTTTTTCTCTCCAACCCAGTCTTGGAATCACAATCACCTCATCCTTGTGGCAGTTACCTGCTGCAGTGTTGTGGCTTCCCCACACATGGGGCTCAGAAGTGAGAGAGAGGAACATTTTCCCTTCATGGGCCAACCTAAATGAGGGGACTTCAGATCCTTGGCACCACAAGTCAGCCTGCTGGGTGGAGGGAACCATTCTTGCTGTATTGAACTAGAAAACTGAGTCCTGGAAACCTTTCTGCAGTCTTTGTAGCTCTGAGTTTAGAATATGCTGCACTTCCAGAGGAGATACTTAGCTCTGCTGGTTTGGAGAAAATGATCTTATGTCCCTGCATACCCCTTGTGTCTGCTTACATTTACCAAGTGAAGAATGACAAATATGCTGACTGATTTTGTCATAACAAGATAAGTGGTAATGGTGTTGTTCTCCAGGCCAGGCAACCCTCATTTATTTGATATTCAGCCACCCTGGAAAGTTCATTTTGCTGCCGGCTGTTCACCAGTGATTGGCTGCAAAGATAACAGAGGCTTGGGAGCTCTCAGCAGCATTCACCCTTTTGCAAATGAGCAAGTGAAGAATGTTCTTGTTCTCTGCATTGCTGGCCAGGAACCTGCTCCACATGCTGCTTGTGGTCCCTCCTGTTTTCCTCAGGCTGTAGGTGTTGCTGTGTGCTAAAGGAAGGGAGCAGCTGAATGCCAGGAGAAAAAAGCTTCAGTGCAGGAAAGGATTTTAGTGAAACGAGCCTCAATGAGATCAAAGTGATGCCAAAACAGCCTTTCATGTTCCACTGGTGCTCCTCTGCTTCTGACAGGGATGTCTGCAGGCTCCTGGTGTGCTTGGGAGGCAGATGGAACAGCCCTGCTGGTCTTCATGGCCTGAGGTCTTCTCACTCCAGCCCAAAGCCTTATCAGATGTCCTCAGCCAAGCAGATCTGGGCAAGTCTCCCCAGGGCAGAGGGGGCTCAGAGTTCTGTGGGGAGGTGTGGAAGGCAAAGCTGCCTGACCTTTCTAGTACTGCTCTTTTCCTGAAGCTGTGTGCTACTTGGCATCTAAAAGAGAAGAAACCAAGCTACAAAAGTATTTCATAAATTTGATGGGAAAATATCTGGAAAAAAATACATTTTTTCTGGCTCAGAAAGAACCAATAATTAAAGTCATCTATCATTTTCATCCTGAAGTTACCTACACTTTGTATTTACATAGAAAGTATGTTTTATTCATGTAAATTTTCTGACCTGAGTATACAGAGCTAAAGGAAAACCTTCTTCCTAATCAATTTTACATTTTTGTTTGAATAATAAAAAAATATAATTCAAAATGAACACCAGCATAGATAAACTTGCCCAGCATTGCCTTGGCTGATTCAAGCCTTTTTTATGTGTTTTGATACTGTTGTTGCTGTCTCCTGCCACACACAATTAATGTTTGCTGGGTTTGAGCCCAGAGATTAAAAAGAAAACAGTAGCAGAAAGCAAAAAACCACATTTTTAGGCACTATATTGAACTTTCAGCTTAGGAATTACCAAAAGAAGTGTGATGTGCTGTTAAAAAACAGCCTAATGAGAATATTTGGTAGTACTGATCTCGGTCAGTTTGCAAGTAGAGTTATTTAGGTTTAAATAACAATTATTTAGTTATTTAGCTCCCCTGCAGTGAGCAAAGGACCCATCCTGAGCTCTGGGTCTGAACCCTGCTACAAAATACCTGGCACAGGTTAATGGAATCAGACCTTCTGTAGGGTGGAACAAGATGACTGACATCCTAAAACAGTCAGAAATAATGTTTTTGGGGCTACTGTATAAATATGATCCAGGAAGGTGCTTTTGTCAAAGCTGGACCATGATGTCCAGGCTTCAGACGTGGGACGAGGTGCCCTGGGATGGTGGGGCCAGGGACCATTGGGCTGACACACCCTTCACCCCCCTGTGGCATCTCCAGCACTCCTTGCCCACTCTGTGAAAGCTGAGCAGTCCCCTCAGGCAGCTCTGGAGAAGTCCCAGAGTCAAAGAGCAGATGGGAGGAAGGATGCTGCCAACGGCTCTCCTGGATGAGAAATGTTTTGTTAGTGTGTTCTGCACTCTGAGAAACAGAGAACTCAGAGTTCTGGTGTGAGAGGCCAAGGAAGTTTTAGTGTGGGAAAACAGAAAATTCTGCATATGTTCACAGCTAGTGCTCCAAATTCCTCTGGAATTTCAATTTCATTTTTTTTTTGTTCAATAAAGCCAGAAGGGCAGAGCCTGTTGCCAGTGTGAGCTTTTTGGGCAGAGGCACTGCTCTGGCAGCAGTGTCATTTGACAAAGTGATAGCAGTAGCAGCCTTTCCTGGCTCCCATCACTCAGGTAGACTGATGTCTCACTCAACAGGGAATCCCACACGAGAGGAACCTCTCTGGCAAGAAGCAATGTAGGTCAGAAGCAATTTTAGCTTCTCCTTACCACTCTGCAGAGCCAAATCGAGCTGCACCAGTTTGAGCCTCCACCCAGAAATCTGGCAATCTAAATTACACTCTCTTATTGAGCAGAACTTCCCTCCACAGGAACAATGAATCAAACCACGGGGCCTAAATAAATAAATCTTTACACTTCCCTGTTCTCTCTGCCTCCCAGTTAATCCTACGTCACTGTGGAAAACCTAAAGTCATCCCCAGCAGGAGGCAAAACTGCCCTCACAGGGCATGTGTGCAGCCTGGGATGGTGCTCCAGGAGCCAGCCCTGGTGGCTTCCCATCCCTCCATCACCCCCTGACCCTGCAGGAGCCCACATCTCCCCAGGGTTGCAGCTGAACGTGCTCCAGCTGATGTTCCTTCACTAGGCTGTGGAGAAGACACTGTCCACAGGAGCTCTTGGGAAAGCTCTGCTCCTCAGACTGCTTTCATGGGAGAAACTGGCCAAGTTTGACCAAGCTGCTGTTGCTCCATCAGCACTTTTGAGTTCTGAAATGCCTGCTTAGCACTTCTATGACAGGAGTTCCTTGAGTTGCTGGGGTTTGTGTTCTCATTCCACCCTCTCAGCGTTACACAAGGTCCAGATGAAGGAATTGCCACCAAACAGATCAAGTTTCTGGCCTGAAGTTCTGAAGTTACCACAGGAGACCTGCTGGTACAGGATTTCTGGGACCATTTCACAGAGCATCAAATAGGCTAGATAAAACTCAGATAAATACTCTCCATTTTGGGTGCTTATCTTCAGCTCCAGATCTTTTGAAGTTTGCCCCTCATGCATTTCAAGTCTGTGGGCTTTAAACAGAACTTCTAAAGGAGATCATTAAAACTTCTGTCTCTCCTCTCAGAAAACTCCTGTGTGCATTTATGATCCCCAGAGGGAAGGCTAAATTAACCCTGCTGTTATTTGTTGAAGCATTACCAACTGACATTATTTATACTAGATTTAGCCCTAAGTCCCTATTTCCAGGGGCAGAGTGTCCTGGAATAGAGCAAAAAGGATGTTTTCCTTTCCTTTCTATCTGAGGCCTGAATCACATGGACAGACACCTCTTTTCTTCAGCATCTCAGAGGACAATCACTATTGACAAGAAGTTCAGAGGCTGAAATAATGGCAAGGTGTTTATGAAATGTCTTTTTTTTCAAAAGTTAAAGAGCAGAGAGCAGAGGAAAGATCCCATTTTCAGCAAAAAAAGTGAGTTTTTTTCTATCAGTGAAGGTTTTCTGGCTCCTCCTTACCTACAGCACTCTTGTCCCCACCCCACCCTTTTTCTGGTGAGTAGACAGCCCTTCCCTCCAACTCTCTGAAGCCCAGAGGTCTCTCTGTCTTGTCCCTTATTTCCTTCCTTCAAACTCTCCCTACACTTCTGAGTGATGCAGAAGAGCCCAGATAAGGAAGAGCTGTCTCTTCCCAGGACGGATGTGCAATTGAGAAGAACAATTCTTTTTATCCCACTGCCTTCCTGGGATGAGGGGTGGTGGGGCTGGGGGGAAGTGAGGAGTGAGTTAACCTCCCTTGGGCCAGCTCTGCCAGCTCCTCCTGGCAGAGGAGACACAGCCAAGTGTGGCAGCACTGTACTGCTCTCCCCCTGAAAGCATCAAATTGTTAAAAAAAAAAAGATAAGAGAGGAAATGTGGGTGGTGAGTAAATTGTATTTTGGGTCAAAACACAAGACCAAACAATTGTTTGTGTAATGCAAGCTATTCTCTCTCAGCATCTGGCATAAACTGTGACCTTCATTCATGTAAGCTGTTTCATCCTGCTTCCCAGTTGCTAGGAAGAGCTGACTAGAGGAGGACAATTGCCCCCGTGGCATCCTAGTTACATTAATTTTTACAATTTCTAAAATTAGGAAAACCTTTGTACAGGTTTTATGCAAAGACTAGCATGCTGAATTTGGGTCTGTAGGAGTGAAATTAGTGAATCTGTGTAGAGGGTGATGGTTTGTGCTCCTGTGAGATCTTAAGAGTAGCTTTTTACAAGGTTTTTATGTTATTGCTGTAGCTTAATGAGGAAAACACAAGAACTAATGTTTTTTTAGTTACTTAATGATAATAAAAAACCTGTGAGATCTTAAGAGTAGCTTTTTAGAAGGTTTTTATATTATTACTGTGGCTTAATGAGGAAAACACAAAAACTAATGTTTTCTTAGTTACTTAATCATAATAAAAACCAGCAGAAGCAGAAGAAACTTTCTCATTTGGGATCCTAGCTCACATATCTATCTATTATATATATAATAGATAGATATATATCTCTCACATCCTGCCTAGCTGCATTAGTGCTGACTTAGACTCCAAAATCTGGCTTGTGTGTAATACAGAAGCACATGGGCACCAGTAGAAAGCAGCACTCTCCTAAGCAACTCAAATTGGAG
>NW_008595108.1:0-36053 GCF_000691845.1 Merops nubicus | reverse complement strand
GGAATCCCTGATGCCAGAAAATAAGGGTTAAGGTTGGTGTGACTGTAATCTACTTTAGCCAAGTTCTCCAAATGCTCTGGTCACGTAGGTGTTGTGCAGAAAGAAGGGAAAAGCACATGGATGCAGAAGGAATGTGTGTGGTAATGGGCAGCAGTCAAAAAAAGTCTGAGGAAATTGAAATATTACACTTGGGTTATCAGAAACAAAAAGAAACTCTGGAGAATAAATATTCTGAATGAACAATTGGCACTGTGAAAACTGGGAGCTGTGGAGAAATGGTCCAACTGTGCTAAAAGAGAGTTCTTCCCTGGCAAAATTGCAGATGAAACAAAGGTAGTGGCTGATCTGGGGCCTGAGTGGAACCCTGTTCATCAGAAAAACCAGAAAAGCAAGGAAAAAGAGCCAGAATGAAAACTCTTCTACTTCTCAGCTGGCAAACAAATCACACTCGCCTGTGTGTGAGGACACACTGAGGAAATAAAGAGGTTGAGATTTGGAGTAAATGCCTCCAGGGCTTGTTTGAGCATCTTTCCAATTCAGTTAAACAGATTTGCAGATCTGACAGCTAGGGAAACCCTCTTCTTCCTTTTCAGGAGACAAAAGGGATCACAAACTAGGCATGGAAACAGAGAGGGGAGTTTTCTGGGGGCTGTTGCTCATCTCATTAGATGGAGAAACATATTTTATAACAATAAATGGCACATCAGGAATCTGCTAGGAGGGGAAACGTGGAGTTCTTTTAGAAACCCTCTGAATTTGAGATCTGTCTCCCTCACAAAATATGCTGTTCATATTGACTACCTGATCAGGGAAAAGGAAGACAAAGAGGTGACCTTTCTGTTACCTTCTGATGCCTGAAAATGAAGCTGTGGCTTTGTGTGGGAGAGCAAAGGGCTCCTGAAGAACAGTCTTGACAGCAGTTAAGCCATACCTATGGTAATGATTCACTAGAGTCTTCACTCCTCAGTCTGCACTTGGAGAGCTGTTTTCCTCCACCAGGCTCTGGAGTTGAGCAGAGTCTTGTGTCTTATGCCAGGGAAAAGCCACTGGGGTTTTATATCGTGGAGTTGGAGGGGCCTGAGTGCTGCCCTGATGAGCTGGGACCTGCCCAAGGTATTGGCAGTCTTGTTACTGGTCTCTGATCATCTGTTCCAGGCAGATAGATGCATGAGATAGATCTGAGAAGTTTCAGGGAGACAAGCAAGGAGATACAGCTTGGATTTGGTCTGTTTGTTGGCTTGGTGGGGTTTTTTTTTAGCAATATTGTGACCCTGTAGCATGAACATGGCAGCCCCAGGTTATTTCTGAACAGCTGGAGATAAAGTATTTCTAAAACCTGTTCTCAGGCTTTGGGCACTCTGTCCCAAAGTCAGGATTTTTAGCTGCCATCACCTGCCAGCACAGGAAGCTGCTCATGGCAAAGCTGAATAGATATGTCCAGTCTGCTAATTGCCTCTGCTGGATTGCTAATCCAGAGTTACTCCTCCTGAGTTAGGTGGGGTGTGCAGCTTATGCAGGAAATAATGTTCTGAATAAAGCATCATAGAATCGTAGAGTCACTCTGGTTGGAAAGGACCTCCAGGGTCATCAAGTCCAACCACCATCCCAACATCTAACTAGCCAATAGACAATGGCCTCAAGTGCTACAGCTACTCGTTTTTTGGACCCCTCCAGGGATGGTGACTCCACCACCTCCCTGGGCAGCCCCTTCCAGTGCCTCACCACTCTCTCAGGGAAGAAATTCCTCCTAATATCAACTTGAAACCTCCTCTGGTGCAACTTGCGGCCATTTCCACTCATTCAGTGATTTGGGAGAAGAGACCAACACCAGCCTCACTCCAACCTCCTTTTAGGTAGCTACAGAGAGCAGTAAAGTCACCTCTCAGTCTCCTCTTCTCCAGACTAAACAACACCAATTCTTTGAGCTGCTCCTCATCAGGCCTGTTCTCCAGCCCTCTCTCCAACCTCATTGCCCTTCTCTGGACCTGCTCCAGCCCCTCCATGTCCTTCTGATCCTGTGGTGCCCAAAACTAGACCCAGGACTCAAGGTGTGATCACCCCAGTGCCCAGCCCAGGGGCACCATCCCCTCCCTGCTCCTGCTGCTCACACCATTTCTGATCCAGGCCAGGATGCTGGTGGCATCAGTTACCAGTTGCTAAGACTTCTGAGCCTGATGGTCACCGTGGGGTCTGTTCCACCCCTTCTAAGAGTCAAGCCCATCTCATTTCTGATGCAATGAACCATGGGTGTATTCCTTCCTTTATCCTTGTCCAATGTTTTTTACTCCTTACTGCCCAGGCACAAACATTTCCACATTTTTTGAAGACCTATTTGCAAAAAAAGACAAGCATCCAACGAAAAAAGGATGTGAAGGAGAAGCCAAATGACATCACTTGAGTCAGTTTAAAGAAGCTGGATGTTTTGTTGTTTATAATCTCAGTCTGTTGGTTGTTTGTACTGTGATAAGAGCATTTTTGGTGTGGAGACTGAGCCACAAGACTGAACTGCAGCAATGCAGACAGTGTTTGTCTGTTGGTTAGGGAGATGGACTGGGAGGCAGGAAGGTCTTGACTCCTAGACCAAGCTGAACCAGTGACTCACTGTGCAAAGCACAATTTAACTCTGGGAAAAGTGCATTTAACTCAGTTCTGCAACACTGCAGAGATCAGCCCAGCTGTGGAACAGAACCAAAGCAGGTTTTAAGTCAGAAATCAGAGATACTTGTAGGAAACATGAGCCCTTTTTTTCTTATTCTCTGTCTTTCTGGTAAATTCTACATTATCTTCTCCTGAGCCAATGTCTCATGGTGTGGCTGTGGTAATACTCTTGTATAATCAATTGGATATTTTGAATGAAATTGAATCTCTCTCCCCAAACCCCTCCCTCCCTATAAAATTTATATAGAAGCAGGTAGGAAGGATTAAAAAAATATCCAGAGGAAAAAAAACCTATCAGTTACTTGGCTCTAGTATCCAGGAGGACTTAATTTGGTCATTCCAGGTTTCTGATTTTGACCTCTATAGATACAAATAAGCAAAATAGGCATTATATTGAGCTATAGATTTTGTCTTCTGAGTAGGGAAGTAACTAAACCAGCTTTTACATGAATTATGTAATGTAAGTTTTATTTTTCAGGAATGATATTCTTCTTATATATATTCTGAATTTTTCAGGTATTTCTTATGGGCATTGGGGCATCTTATTTGTAAAATAGAAACCCAAAAAAAAAGGCACTTTTTCAGGTCCTTCCTTTTCTCTTATGAGGAAATACATCAAAATATGTTGATAATCAAAATTATATGTATCTATATTATATGTAAATGTATATATATAGCAGAATTATATATGGTATACCCCCTATAACAATGTGCTTTAAGAGATGGGCTTTTTACCAGTGGCAACACTGATCAGCTGAGAGCAGAGGGGAGAAGGAGCTGAAGTTTTGAAAGCTGACAAGTGAAATGGGTCAGTAAGACAACTAATTCTCAGGGGCTTTTCCTTGACTGAAGCAGAAAGGGAGCAGTGGGTGTTGCCTCTGACCAAGCAGCTAGCAGTAAACACTTCCATCATCCAATGCAGTTCTTTTTTTTTTTCCAATCTCTTATCCATTCCTCTGACTTTTAAGGAAATACCAATCCAGTCCCCAGAATCAGTTCTGAAAAGCTGCCCAGCAGATTTCCACATTTAATATTTCCTGTGTGGCCACTTGTCTAGCAGCCAACTGAAAGCTGAGCCAGGGTTGGGAGCATTACAGGAGAAGGGATTTGCCCATCAGCATGGATGGCAAAAGCAGTGCCAGCCAAGCTGTGCCACCACTGAGAGACAAATCCTCTCCTTTCAAGTCCTGCTGGCTGTGGCAGTGCCATGCTTTGGAATTGGGAAATAATGCAACCTTTTCATTGCATTATTATTGCCTAATCCTTGCATTATTATTATTATAACTTCATAATTGCAAAAAAATTTGCAATTTGGAAATAATTCTGCAGGAAGAACTTCAACTGGGCTGTTTTCCTTCCTCTGCTTCATCTGCTTCTGCAGGCACAACAGGATTAAAACCAGGGTTACAGACTGTCCCCAGCCTCAACCCTCCCAGGCTCTCGGAGTGCCTGAGAACCAGGTCAGCAGGTTACATCTGCAAGCAGCTGTTCTGCAGAGAACTGCCCCCTCATTCAGTTCAGAAATGCACTTTGGACACAATCAGGCTTTTTTTCATCCCAGGGAACGTGCCACGGGAATAAAACCTCCGTGGTTCTGCTTCCATTTGGGGAAACTTTGGCACCTTTCCACTGCAGGAGATGGAGCTGGGCAAACTGGTTTTTCTCACTCCCTTCCCCACGAGCAGAGCTGAAGCAGTTAAACCATTGCTGCTGGTTCACAAGCAAAACTCTTTCCTATGTTAGTAGCTTGGTTTATTCCCAGTGTAATAGGTGCACATGAGCTTTCAAAAGCACTGGGTGTATATCTGAATGTTGAGCAAATTTAAGGTTTACCAATCACTAAGAACAACATGTTCTTAAGTAGGTTTCCTGAGTCTGGCAGTTTACGTAGGTGAGTCAACTAGACAGGTCAAATAGCTGCTGTGGTTTATAAATAGACCCCCCCAAAAAAAATAATCTCCATATATAGACTAGCATCCAGACTTTCTATTGTTCGAGGCAAATGATATCATTCTTTGGATGTCTTTCCAGAACTGAAAACGACTAGACTTTGGAAACTAAAAGGAGTTAAATATAGAAATTGCTCCTTTAATGAGTTGATGCTGTGTTTCATTATGCTACCAGTATTTGAACAAATGCCTTTCTGTTCTTAGGGATGGGGTTTTGTTCCAGTAATATAAGATACTGGACAAAAGTCAAATGGAGATTATGGGCTGAGAGTGTCTTTACCCTCATTCTTTTATGGGAATATTTTTGCTTCACTCTGCTGTGTAACTGCACATCTGAGGTGAGACTGTCGACCAGCTTCTGCCTTGCATAAGCCTTGACACTTGTGCAGCTCCAATACAAAATGCACAGTGGTTTGCACTAAAAAAAGATAGAATAAAAACTAAAAGAGAAACAAACTGTGCCTTTCAGTGTAGCTTGTAATCACAGCCTCCCTAACAAGTGATTGCATCTGCTTTGCCAAGTCAGAGTGCTTTCCTCATCACTGATAGCTACAAAACCCTCCTGCCTCCTGCAGTACTGCTTTTTACACCTACTTAAGTAGTTTCTGGAGAAATACACTTAATTTCTGGGGGTGAGGTGTTGGGATTGAAGGCTCATGTTAAGATATCTTAGCAATCTTTAAAGAGCACCATCCTAAAAGGTGAGGAATGTCATGTTGCAGGCTAGATGTGAGTCTGCTGTTTCACAAGATGATAGACTAAAACAATATTAATCTCTAAAAGTGTGTGTTTGCAAAGGTGCAATCAAGTTTAACAAGATTTAACTTGCCAGCCCAGATTTTCCTTCAGCTGCCTCTGCAGCTTCTACCTTTCTCTCAGATTTAGCTGAAAATTCCCATTTAAACAAAGAGTCAATGGATAGGAAGTCACTTAAATTTAGGCATCTGCATGTGCACATTGTGTCTGAGTTCTCATTATCATCAGGGAAGCCAGTGGGCTTGGCTTAATTGATAGTAGTAATTAATGTATGCACCTTTGCTTACCTTTCTTAATACATTCCCAGCTTCAGACTCTTCCCAGACTCATACCTAAGACCTGATCTGTAAAGGGTAAGAGATATTTTCAGCCAAGGCTGCACACTCTTCAAAGAGCTTAATTTGCCTGCTGTCAAGACCAACCCTCCTTCATTAGCTCCTGAGATCTGGAGCACATCCATGCAGAGACCTGCGTGTGCTTTTCATGCCTCCCTTTCCCATGGCATCACAGATTCTTCAAAAATAAGCAAGAGGGATAAATTCTTCTATAGTGGTGACTATTTTTTGTCATTTGGCATTTTGAAACGTTTTAACTGGGTTTTCCCATCTTATATTCTAGTCCCTTTGTTGGTTTAACATATCATCATTTCTGTGAGGGGAAAAAAAAAGGCAAAATGCAGCTGAATCAAACTTTATTTTCTGTAAAATAGGAGACCCCCATTCTCTGATTTCTTCACAGAAAAATATAGCCCAACACATGCTGCTTGCTCAGAAGTGTGTTGTTTGCAAACAATCTCGTGTGGGGCAAGTGGAGAAGACCCCTGGACAGTTATTCAGATATTTGTACTGTATAATTAGGCAGCTTTTAAGATTTACTCTCTGACTGAGCCTCTTAAAAATCTTTTTTTTAAATTTATTTATTCATTTATTTATTTTAACTGCCTGCTATCTCACACTAACTCCTGGATTCCATCTGGTTTGCTGGGTAAATATAAAAAAATATAAACACTAAATATTTATTTTAAAAAAAAATATGAAAAAAAGATTAAAAGACCATAAAAATATTTTTAAAAAAATATATAAAAAGCCACAAAATTAGAAATGCTTCCATGAAAATGTGAAGGTTAAGTTCATGCTGTATCATGTCTGGCTTCTGCAGTGGTTATAAGGTTTTATATATTTCTTATAAGAGTTTTAATTTGAAGAGGGGATGGTAAATAGTACCTAAAAAAAGCCCTGAACATGTGGAGCTGTGAAGTTTCACTTTGAAATGAAATTATGCAGCCTTCAAATCAAGGCTGCGTGCCAGAGGGTTCATATAATCAAAAGCCACAAGCCAGTCCATAAGAGGAAAGTCTTTTATAGCTTCACTTCTGAGAGGTCCAGAATTCACAGTTCCCATTGCTGGGTTCAGCAAACTGAGACACCCTTGAGAAGATGTGGCTTCTCAGTGGCTTCTTGAATGGCTTTAAGCTGGAAAAGGGGAGATTTAGGTGAGATGTTAGGAAAAAGTTCACTATGAGGGTGACAGATCCCTGGAATAGGTTGCCCAGAGAGGTGGTGGAGGCCCCATCCCTGGGGACATTCAGGATCAGGCTGGATGAAGCTCTGAGCAGCTTGATCTAGTTGGAGATGTCCCTGCTGATGGTGGGGGGGTTGGACTAGATGATTTTGGAGGTCCCTTCCAGCCCAGTCTGTGATTCTAAGAGAACTTTCTGCCTGTTGGGATCTTCTCAGCATTAGAGACTTTGTCTTCTCTTGCCCTTCCTTCCCTCACCCCAAACACCAAGCACAGGCATCCCAGGGCCATGCTCCTCCTCTGTTGACATTCCCATGCCTGTCAGGACTGGGAACTGAAGCACCCTGCCTCTCCTTTTTCTCTGTACACTCCATCAGAAGAGGGAGGTGGTTTCACAAGTCCACAGCAACCAATAAAGGGGAATTGATTGCCACAAGCATCTCTGCTCTTCCTGAGCTGCATGAGGTGGTTGTTAGGAGACCAGCTTTCTTCCTATGGCTGGTGACAAGTTCCTTCGTGTTCCTTCTGGGACCAGCCTCCTGCTCCAGGTGATTTTTCATCGAAGGATGTGTAAACACACAGCCCTCCCCCTGCTTCTGGAGGGAAGTGTAAATAAAGGGGAATTGATTGCCACAAGCATCTCTGCTCTTCCTGAGCTGCATGAGGTGGTTGTTAGGAGACCAGCTTTCTTCCTATGGCTGGTGACAAGTTCCTTCGTGTTCCTTCTGGGACCAGCCTCCTGCTCCAGGTGATTTTTCATCGAAGGATGTGTAAACACACAGCCCTCCCCCTGCTTCTGGAGGGAAGTGTAAACATTCATGTGATATTGAGGTCATGCACTTCCTGCTGCCATGCATCCCCGTCTAGAAAAGGTTCTGGCTCCCCTTCAAATATGAAAGAAAGAATTATTTCTTAGCGAAATAATTCTCAGAACAGTTGGAGAGAGGATCCACACCCACATCTTTTCCTTCCTCTCTGAATGTGCCAATTTCTCTCTCCCTTTCCCTCGCCAATTAAGGTCTTCACAGTGGTCTCACTGTCCAGAGCACTGGTAGCTTCTGGAGACTTCAGACAGCTGATTCCTCCTTCTTTGGCTTTGGAGCTCTGGGGACAGAGCCCTCTCCAGCCCAAACCTGATGCTGAGCAGTCCAGGCCTCCCCCACTGACTCCTCTCCAGCCTTGTTTTGAACGGTTGTTTACACGTGTTTCTAGAGAAATAGGTTTGGCATCCAGGCAGCAGATGTTTTTGACTCTTGAAGGAGTAAAACGCTGATTTTTGAGCAAATACAACTGTGCAGCCACATTTGGAGGCACTGAAGTTCCTCTCTGTCAGGTTGCTCAACAGCAGGAGTATCCTGTCATGCTCCTACCTCATCTATTCTCTCCTTTGCTTCCCGTGGAGGCAGAAGATTAATGTTTCTAAGTCAGGGCTTTATAAACCAAATTTGAAACTGATGTGAGTTTCTCCAGCCATGGAAAGAAGAGGTCCCCAGTGGAGGTGTGGGCTGCCTGGCAGGGACACCCAGGGCTGCCTGGCAGGCGTGCCAGGAATCCCTCTGGACATCCAGGCTGAAGTCTCACGTGAAGCATCCCCAGGTGCTTCGTGTGGCAGAGGTGTGTCAGCAGCCTGGGGTCGTACTCCAGCCCTTCAGCAAGCCCCCAGACCTCCTAAAACCTCCTGGTGAAACCTCCAGCTTGGAGGAGCCACTGGGATTGATGGAGAGGACAGAATGAGGCTCGTCAGTCCAGCAGCTCGTGCACAACTTTATCAAGGAGAATGCCAGTGGATGGAGTCCTTTGATTCCACGTTGCAATATTTTCATTATAGTTTCCGGGATTTTTTTGGAGCTGTATGTCAGGAAATGGCTTATATTTCCTGGCCTTTCTGTGCTCAGAGAGGTCTGCCCTCTGCTTGCCTTTGTTCTGTGTCAGGATACCAATTCTTGAAGAGAAGGCACTTGAATGGGCATGCAGGGATAACGTGCACACAAATGTGGCCAAGATTAGGAATGAATAAATCATTGACGTGTGGAAGAGTTTAAAGAGAACTGCATATAAGTTCCTGGGGGTTTTGAGAGTTGGGCTGAAGTAAACTGCATTTAAGTTGGTTTTTTTGTTGGCTATAGGTGTCTAAGTACAGAAGGAATATTTTGGGGGGACAAAAATTTATGAGAAAGCAAGGAGGCAAAGAAGGATTTTGTTTTGGGACACCCCCTTTTTATGCTGGCTGTTTCAGCTACAGAAAGATGAGGAGGTGTTTACTCTAGGCAAATATAAATGGCACTCACTTATGTGTTTTCTCTTGCTTGTGTTTAAGTAATATTCAAGTTCCTTGAACCATCAATCTTACATTCATTCCAACACAGTGACCCAACGATAGTAAAAGGATTGGAAAAATCCCTCTTCTTCTTTTCTGTGTTTTACTTTCTCCATCCCTTCCAGCCCAGTCTGAAGCGTGCTGGTTAAAGCTTTCCCAGGGGTAAGCATGTTTGATTTTCTCCATCAGGGAACTACAATTAGATCTCCCATTTCCTAAAAGGCTGTGCTGACTGCTGTGCTGTTGTGTGCAATGAATGGGGCAGAGTAAAGCTGCTCTGCTCAGCCTTCCTCTGCCCCATCATCTTCTCCAGCTCCATTTTAAAAATAAAAGAGCTGTAACACATGCTTGTGTGTGTGACCAGAAGCCAAACTGCTCTCCTGCCAGGAGGAGGAGGTGGACAGGGTGTCTTAGTGCCTCTTAGTATATCCTCACTGTCTTTGTTCTTCAACTAAATATCTGCCCTGTTCCTCTTTTTCTTTCTTTTCTACCTTTTTACCCACCCTTGCACCTCCTTTCCTCTGCCTGTACCCCTCCCAAATAACCAGCCTACTCCTAGTTATTTTTTACCTCATTGGTCTCAGTTCTTTTATACTCCAAAGTTGGTGTTTCTGACACTATTACCTAGGAAATTTTGACTCAATGTGGTGTTACCATTACAGCTGGCTAAATAAGACAGCCTTGCCTCCAAAGGCTGCCTGCTGACCCTCTGCTGCATGTTGGTTATTGTCATATATATATATTTAATATATATCTATTTGGACATAGCATAGGATTCATTTCACCTGAAATGTCCATTTCACTGGACATTTGTGCTGAAGACACATCTCAACCAGTTACCCTGAGCTGCCTTTCCAATCCCCACGCCCTTCTAGGATGAGATGTAGCTCAGATGTCTGAAATAGGTCTGCAGAGCTTCTCTGGATGGCCCCTAATAGCAGCTGGATGTTCTACCTGTATTTCAGAAATATTGTTAGTGATGAACCCCATTGCTAAACTCTGGGCTTTTTAGAGATTAAAGGAATTTGAAATCATCCAAAACATGAGCAAGACCTGGATGGAAGGTTTGAAATCTTCAGAATTGGAGTCTCTTACACACTGGTCACCTCCACCACCTCTAGAGTTGAGAGGAAGCAGTAGGTGCTTTCTGGGAGAGACACAGTCATCAGTTTAGGTTCCAGTGGCAGGATCTTTAAAACATTGCTAAATTTTAAGCTGGGTGTTTTACATTCTAATTATTGACTATTATTTACATTCTAATAATTGGACTGCTACAGGTCCATTTGATTTCCCTTCCTTTCAGTTGTATAATTATGTCATCTAATTGGTTCTGACTAACTTTTAGGAGGATATATTTATTTTTTTCAACATCAACAAAATTTAAACTGTGATGTTTTTACTGAATCTTCCTAATAATGGCAGATTAAACAACAGTGCAATGATCTGCCTTCAAGAAATTATAATCCTTTGTAGATAATAATGCTATATGTGACTAAAAGCTCCCAAAGTCATCCCACCAGCAGCCAAAACAAGTGAAGAAGTGGAAATGAGGAGAATATATCTCAGAAGAGATATATTAGTGTGGCTCTCCAATGTTTTCCCATTATGTTCCTCACCTTTGAAGAATCTTCCAGATTTTTCTCTTCGTTATCTGAAGAATCAATGTGCATAAAAGGACATAAAATGAGAATATTTTTTTTCTTTAAAAAAAAAAAAGCTTCCTAAAATTGTGGAAGAAAACAATTGTGTCCCTGCATTAGCTGCTGGTATTGTTACAGCATGCAAATGAAAACGTTGGATGGTGGATAGTACACAAACAATAGACCTTGAACTTCTTCCAGTTGAACTAAGCATGAGCAGCCACCATTTTTTTGTGTGTGTTATAAGGGCACAAATCTCTTGACATCCTTCTGATTCAGACTCTATTTTCTCCATAGCAACCGTTTACCCAATTTAGACTCACGCTGCTAATTAAGAAAGAAATAAACTTATTGTTCTCCTCGTTGTTTTCTCAATAGGCACAACTGAAAAATCCCAGGATAAGATTAGTCTGTGTGTCAGTCTGTCCCTGTTAGCCTGGGATATGCTGTTATTTACCAGCCCAACCTAAACAGATCTCTAAAAGCTCAGAATTGCTTCTTAATTAATGGCAGCACTAATGAGGACACTGCTCCTCAAAGAAGAGCTGCATCCCCCAGAGGAACGTGTTCACCCAGGCCATGGATCTGCACAGTGGCCTTAAAAATAAATAGAATTATTCTTATTTTCTGAAAAGGAATTGAGGGGAAACCTGTGGCATGAAGGATCCTGAGAAAGAGATGAAAATTCTCTCTGCAAATAGGTTAATAAGAAAAAAACCCCAAACATGTAGACAGGGAGTTTGTGGCCATCCAAATATTTAACTTTAACATGGACTGACTTGAGCAGCCTGCTGGGGTTTACAAAACTGTCTTGGATTATGGTTTTCTCTAAATGATAAACATAAAGCAGAGTTCATAACACAGGGAGTTTGTGGCCATCCAAATATTTCACTTTAAAATGGACCAACTTGAGCAGCCTGCTGGAGTTTACAAAACTGTCTTGGATTATGAATTTTCTCTAAACAATAAACATAAAGCAGAGTTCATAACGTGATTGTTATGTCCATGAAATGATTTCCTGAATCAAACACCTAAGATTTAACGAGCCTGGGGCATGGTTTGAGCTCTGTGGACCTCTTTTATCAGTATGAAAAGCCTACTTGCTTCATTAAATATGAGAATTAGCTAAAAAGCTGAAACAAAATCAGCTTATTATATAAAAATACTTAAGATACAGACATGAACCCTCTCATGACAAGCAAAAGAACTCGTTGGGGCAACTTTTTATTACTGCTTGTCATAAGGTTGAGAATCCATTGGACAAATATGACCAAAGGAGGACTGAGGTGAAAGGAGGAATAAAATGCCTTCTATTCACTTGGCTCCCAGGGAGGGATCCAGAGCTGTGTTTTCAGGTTCTCAGGAGTCAGAAGTGGATACTTGAGAAATGCCACCCAACAACACCAAGTGTTGAGCATGGGACCATGCTAAACATGGTCCTGTTGGTCCCTCTCTGTGCCTGAGCTTCTGGAGGCAGGAGCAGCAGCATCACTGCCTGTTCAACCCCCAGCACAGAAGTCAGAGCACCTATTTTGTTCTGGGAGCTTGTTTATACTCCTATCACCTCCTTCCCAGCAGAGGATGTGCTCAAGCTATGGAGAAGGCATGAAGGGACCATTGGTCCTACTGCAGTGCAGTGAAGGGTTCAGGGTTCTTCCAGCCAGGAGGGGAGAAAGCAACAGGGAGCCTGACTCTGTATCTTATAACTGGGGTGCCTGGAGGTTTTTGTGTGTGAAAATTAGCAGCCACCCCTGAATGAGGGGCTGTGGCTCCAAGATGTCCTTCCTGTAGCCACCAGACTTCAGTCCTTCTCTCTTTTTCTCCTGGCTCTAGTAACGTTTCGCTGGGTTCACAGGTTCAGAAATAGGGATGAGAAATTCCTTCCTTCTTTCCCAGCTTACTTCCTAGGCTGCTGGGGCACTGGGAGGGGTTCCAAACCCTGGGTTTAGGTGGGCTGCAGGCTGCTCTTCACACTACTCCTAATTCTCAGGTTACAGTTCTAAAAATCCCACCACAGCATGCCCAGCATCTCTGCTGTTCAGGTTTCTGAGCAAGAGTGACTGTGGCTGCTGCATTTGGTGCAGGCAGGGTGTGCTAGGTGCAACCTGAGCTGGGCTGCCTCAAAGTCCATGGAGTGGTGGATATTTGGTGATCCACATACTTGCAACCCCACTCCAAGGTGGCTCTGGACAGGCAGGAGAGATGTCAGAACTAGGTCTGACTTCTAGGTCACAGTGGTTGGTTGCTGGCAAGTTTTAGGTGCCTATAGAACAGGCATTGAAGAGGAGAGGGCATCAGCTTGGCTGAGGATTTTGAACATGATACCTCTGGCTTCCTTTATGTCCATCCATAAATATTTTAAACTATAGCAACAATTTGGAGCGTGCAGAGGAGGGTGCACTGAATTGTGACCTAGGACTTAGCCCTTGGGCCTGAAGAATCCAAGCAGCTGTGCTGCTGTGATGTGATATCTGTGTCAGAGAGGGGTGAGGTGCTGCTCAGCATGGAGCTGCAGTGTTCTGGAAGTGGGGAGGGAAATTAATAGAGTCACATTATATTTCTTCATCTCCAAGAAGTGGGAAGTCACTCATGGCAAGCAGAGATTAAAGAGTTTTCAACTGGAAGTCATAGATCTGATCCTGGCTTTTTCTTGGGCGGGTTCCCTGGGAGTCTGCTAATTAAAGCTTGTTGTGATATTGTAGCTGATACCTGATAGAAACTACCAGATATACCTGATATAAACTAGCAGATATCGTGGCTGATACCTGATATAAACTTTTTGGTTTATATGTGTTCTGGATTGCAGGGTGGGAAGAAGACTTACACAGGACCATGTGGAGGCAGAGACTGCAGTGGAGGATGTCAGTGTTTCCCTGAAAAAGGAAGCCGTGTAAGTAACCCCCTTTTTCCTTAAAACATTCTTGATGGTACCACTTTGACACCATTTGCTGTAGTTGGACCTGCATCAGACTGCTAAAAGTATCCAAAGTTATTCTTTTTCAGGCAAAATTTGTTGTTGTTTCATGTTACATCCTCAAGAGCTTGTGGACTTGAAGAAATAGTTAATTATGGAATATAGCAGGTTGTGCTCTCAAAGAGGAGGGCTAAAGGACCTGACAGCTATGATGAGATGATCACATCAGAATTTTAGGGACACTATGTGCTAGAGCATCATTGGATTGTGTGATAGTGTTCAAAAAATATGGACAAAACCACTCAGTAATGTTCTTGAAGTCTTTCTGACAAAATCTGATTGAAAGATAACCCATACATGTGATTTCCATTAAAACAAAGGGGAACCAGACCTGCATAAACCTGAAATCTCTGCTGGAAGGGGCCTGCTTGGGACTTAGGGTATTAGATGATTAGATGAGTGTTCTTTGCTTTGGGGAATAGTGAGAGATGAGGCAGAGGAAGGGAGGTGGGGTGGAGAGGATTAGCCACCTGCCACAAGGAGCTGTGAGGAGCAGGGCAGTTCCCATCCTGTGTGGCTGAGAGCCATGTCTGGCAGGTCCTCCTGCACAGCTTGGTCTCCTGCAGCTGAGACAGTGACTCAGCCTCTTCCATCCACCCCTCTCTAGGTCAGGCAAGAGATGCAGCAGCAGGTCATGTGCTCCTTCTGCTGTCAGAGACCTCATGAGACTTTCTCATCCTCTGCCTCCTTTCCACACAGCAGCCCATCAGTTCCCACTCCCAGTGCATTCCTCAGGCTTGACTCCACGTCTGAGCAGGGGAAGAGGTGGCAGGAAAGTCACAGTGGAGGTGGGAGGCAAGAACACTCGTGCTTGGAGCAGAAGTCCTGATGTTTCTGTGCAGGTCAGATGATCCTGAGGTTACCAGCCCACGGAGGACCTTAATGTTTGTACTCCCACCCCCTGAGCAGGATCTGTCCACACTCTGCTTTCCATTACAATAACTCAATGGCAAACTGCTGAAGCTGAGGACAAACAAGACACAGCTTCTGGTGGGGCTCAGCTCTAGCTGTTACTGCCTTGCCCTCACCCTCCAGCATGTAAATTTTGGCAAATGCCTCCTGCCACTTCCCTCTAAGGCCACTGAAAGTCAGAACTGATGCTGTATGAAACAGCTTCAAGCCTGACATTATTATAGCTTCAAGTCTGACATTATTATAGCTTCAAGACTGACATTATTATAGCTTCAAGTCTGACATTATTATATCTTCAAGTCTGGCATTATGATGTCTTTTTTTCACTGTCTTTCTTTTGGTTCTAAAAGCAAAGCACAGATGCACTTGTCCTCCACTAGAGCTGATGAAAATACCTGTTGCAAAACTACCAGCTTTTGGGACTGAAATCTTTTTCACCTTCCTTGTTGACTGAATAACCTTTAGTTTCAAGTTGCCATCTGCAAGGCAAAAGAGGCAGCTAAACAAAAGTAGCTGCATAGGTTAGAAAAGCTGGAAATTCTAAATTACCAGAGGAGAGAACCGACCAAGTGCTCCCTGAAGTTGCTTAGTGTCTAGATTCAGAGTTATGGGTGGGTTTTGAATACTTGCTCACCACTCTTACCCTTTGATTTATCTCAGGGAAGTAATTCCAGGAGCTAATCACACTGGTTTCCCTTTAAATAGATAGTGAAAAAAGAGAAAAGGAGGATGTTATGAAACATCAATTCTGTTTTGCTGTCTGTGGTTAACTGTGCAGGGTGTGCAGGAGTATGGAAAGTGATTTAAAGAATCTTATAACACTTCCAAAGTTGTGTTTTAACCCTCTGAAATGATACACCTCCTTCTGAGTCAGCATCCACTGCCTGTGTCTGGTGTCTGCTGGTCTTCACATGTCACAACCTCGGTTAAACATCTGGTTTGAGGATGTTCCTGGCCTTTAGAGACTAGTCAGATTTGGCCTAGCTTCTGGTCTCATGCTAATCCTCAATGGGAATATTTATTTTCACAAAACCTCTGCATGATTTGGCACGACAGACGTTTTCTGTTTGAGGTGACTCATGACATGCACAATAGATGTCTTGCATGTTTGTGCTTGTGAGGGCCTGGAGCAGTGTGTCAGAGCCTCCATCTCAGGACCACAGAGCTGCCACTGGCAGGACCTCTGGAACTCAGGTGGGAATGGTGCTGCCAGGCTCTGCAGCCAGCTGGAGAGACTTGCTCCTGGCAGATCTCTCCAAACCAGCCAAACAAAGGCAATTCTGAGCTGTTTTAGCAGAGGACTTTAGAGCCCTAATGGCTCAATGGTTGGACTCGATGATCTTGGAGGTCCCTTCCAACCTAAAGGATTCTATGATTCTATGATTCTTTGGTTGCTGATCCTGAATGCCTATCAGAAGCTGTTGAATGAAGGAAATTTGTTGGAGTGGTAAATGTGCAAACTGTGGAAGCAGAAAAGGTCTGAAGAAATGCTGAGGTGTGCTTCTACTTCATTCTCTGGCGTTGCTTCAGTCACAGCCTTAAGGCACAGCAGTTAAATGAAGATATTCCCTTTATTGGTTGCCTTAATCCAATGGTTTTTGTTTTTAAAAAGGGTTTTTTTACAAAGCATGCCTGCTGATACCTTCTGGGTCTCTGAGCTAGAGTCAGAGAGGCACTGTCTGGATGTGGGAGGACTCAGCCAGGCTTTGGTGACTTGTGCCAGGTGTCCAGATGCAGGACAGCTGGATGCCCTGTGCTCCTGTCTGGCCTTCTTTTGGTTTGGGACTGATGAGGTGAGGCACGAAGGCACAGGGAAGTGGAATCCTGTCTCATACAGGCAGTTTCAAGGGACAAATTAATGTATGCACCTAGCAGGTCTACCAGAAGCCATGTGGTTTTTGGTTTTCCACCACTCCTTGGGCTGGGCTCAGCCCTGCAGCTTTCCCTAGACTCAGGCACAGCTTGACAAAATCTAGTGGGGACAGGAAAAGGAGACAGCAGAAGCTTCAGTCAGTAACCTCCAGCCTCCTGCTTCTCATCAGAGCTCCTCCCAGGGCTGTGGGGACACCATGAAAGGCACATCCTGGCTCATTCCCAGCAGGAAAACAGGTGGAATTCAAACCACAGAATGATAGAATTGTCAGGGTTGGAAGGGACCACAAGGATCCCCCAGTTCCAACCCCTCTGCCATGAGCAGGGACACCTCCCACTAGATCAGGTTGCTCAGAGCTCCATCCAGCCTGGCCTTAAGAACTTCCAGGGATGGGGCTTCCACCACCTCCCTGGGCAACCCATTCCAGGGTCTCACCACTCTCATGGGGAAGAACTTCTTCCTCACATCTAATCTCTATCCACCTACTTCTAGTTTTGCTCCATCCCCCCCAGTCCTATCACTGCCCAACATCCTAAGAAGTCCCTCACTGAGGACTCACAGGGCTCACTCAGGAACCACAGGACATTGCCAGTAACCACGTTTGCAGCTCACAGCAAATGCTGAGCTGTTGCTCAGAGAAGTTTCTCTGAGGGAATGTCATTCTTAGCCCACACACAATCCCCCTGAAGTTCCCACCTCCTGTCTCACTTGGAGTTCACACCTTTGGAGGAACCAGCCTCACCTTCTCACAGTTTAGTCAAGTTCCAGTGGGAATCAAAGCTCCTCCAGATCCTGTGGATTTGGGCAAAAAGAAACCACCACACAAACATCAGTGGAGGGCACGGATGAAAAGGGGGAGGAAAGGCAACAGATGCAACCTCCTCCTAAGAAGAGACAGACTCATCTTCTCGTTTTCTCCTAAGACAACTTCTCCTAACTCGTTCTCCTGAAGCAACAGACTCATCATCTGTGTGGAGGAAATACTGTGCAGGGTATTTTGTGGGTAAGAGGGAAAGGAGAAAAGGGAAGCACTGATGCAGTATTGAAATCCTGCTCTGAATGGAATGGAAACCCTGAGTAAAAGAGAAAAAAAATGGAAAACCTGGACTGAAGAAAACAAAAAAAAAAATAAATACAAAACCAATGAAAACACACACAAAAAAGAGAGAAAGAGAGAGAGAAAGAAAATGAAAGAAAGAAAGGAAAGAAAGGGAAGAAAGGGAAGAAAGGAAGAAAGGAAGAAAGGAAGAGAAAGAAAGAGAGAGGAAGGAAGGAAGGAAGGAAGGAAGAGAGAGAGAGAGAGAAAGAAAGAAAGAAAGAAAGAAAGAAAGAAAGAAAGAAAGAAAGGAAGGAAGGGAGAAAGAAAGAAAGAAAGAAAGGGAGAAAGAAAGAAAGAAAGGGAGAAAAAAAGAAAGAAAGGGAGAAAAAAAGAAAGAAAGGGAGAAAGAAAGAAAGAAAGAAAGAAAGAAAGAAAGAAAGAAAGAAAGAAAGAAAGAGAAAGAAAGAAAGAAAGAAAGAAAGAAAGAAAGAAAGAAAGAAAGAGAGAAAGAAAGAGAGAAAGAAAGAAAGAAAGAAAGAAAGAAAGAAAGAAAGAAAGAAAGAAAGAAAGAAAGAAAGAAAGAAAGAAAGAAAGAAAGAAAGAAAGAAAGAAAGAAAGAAAGAAAGAAAGAAAGAAAGAAAGAAAGAAAGAAAGAAAGAAAGAAAGAAAGAAAGAAAGAAAGAAAGAAAGAAAGAAAGAAAGAAAGAAAGAAAGAAAGAAAGAAAGAAAGAAAGAAAGAAAGAAAGAAAGAAAGAAAGAAAGAAAGAAAGAAAGAAAGAAAGAAAGAAAGAAAGAAAGAAAGAAAGAAAGAAAGAAAGAAAGAAAGAAAGAAAGAAAGAAAGAAAGAAAGAAAGAAAGAAAGAAAGAAAGAAAGAAAGAAAGAAAGAAAGAAAGAAAGAAAGAAAGAAAGAAAGAAAGAAAGAAAGAAAGAAAGAAAGAAAGAAAGAAAGAAAGAAAGAAAGAAAGAAAGAAAGAAAGAAAGAAAGAAAGAAAGAAAGAAAGAAAGAAAGAAAGAAAGAAAGAAAGAAAGAAAGAAAGAAAGAAAGAAAGAAAGAAAGAAAGAAAGAAAGAAAGAAAGAAAGAAAGAAAGAAAGAAAGAAAGAAAGAAAGAAAGAAAGAAAGAAAGAAAGAAAGAAAGAAAGAAAGAAAGAAAGAAAGAGAGAGAAAGAAAGAAAAAAAGAAAGGGGAAAGGAAGGAAGGAAGGAAGAACCAGAACTTCTGGTTTCTTTCTTTTTCCTCTAGATTTTTATTACAACTCCTAAAATGTTGAGATTTGCAGCTCTTTGCAAAACAAATATGATGTTCAACATGAAGGCACTTCTGTAGGCAGTGACAGGTCCTTTCAGGACGATGGCTGTTTGACCTCTTGCAGATCATACCCAATCCCACTTCATCAGCAGCCTGGAGGGCTTTGTAAAGTGAGCAGATAAGCTTGTGGGAGCTACACAGTTGTGAAATCTAGTGTTTGAGCTTGACTTGGAAGCTTTTTCTAGCCAAGTTGAAATCTTAACTTCTGGATAGATCCAGAAAATGTTTCTCTTCATGATTAAAGAAAATGGTCAGCAAAGTACAACACTTAAATCTTAAGTCAATTCCATTCTTGTATCTTAAGGAAATGTTTAAATCAAATAAAATCGTTTTATTAACTGTTGGTGTAATTCTTGAATATCACCTTTTATTGGCTTCTAAACTGATGTGATGGCAGGAACTCTTTTGTAGTGGCTCCTCTTGGATACTGTGAGCTGGTAGATCTGAGGAAGTGTGATCTTCTTCTCTTATTTTTACAAAATAAGAGCAACACTCAAGCTCTTACTCCTTTCATTCTTCTTTCTCTCTTCTGTGAGAGACCAGACTCTCCACAGCACACTGGATTATGGATGCACCAAGATCTTGCTCAACAGTGAATTGCCACCCTCTGTTTTCTTCTCAATACCATTCCTGGTGTCCCCCAACACTGAAGCCTATCTGCCTACCCAGCTTGGTGAGGTCTTTATGGATATCCCAGCATGGAAGATCACCAGATCTCCCCATTCCATATCACCACCATGGCATTCAACAACCTGAGAGAGAGCTTAGTGTCCTCTCTAGGCAAAGATGTTTCACAGGTCAGGCCCTTCTCTAGCACCCTGTTGAGGTCTTTGCTAGAAGCAGCTACAGCACACGTGTCTGAGAGGACCCACTGCTCTTGTGTCTCCACCTTGAAATCATAGAATCACAGATCATTAAGGTTGGAAAAGACCTCTAAGATCATCAAGTCCAACTGTTAACCCAACACTACCATGACCACTAAACCATGTCCAGAAAGACCAAGTCCACACATGTTTTTTGAACCTTTCCAGGGGTGGTGACTTCACCACCTCCCTGGGCAGCCTGGGCCAATGCTTCACAATTTTTTCAGTAAAGAAAGTCTTCCTAATATCCAACCTAAACTTAAGCCCATGTCCTCTTGTCCTGTTGCTACTTACCTGGGAGAAGAGACCAACACCCACCTCACTCCAACCTCCTTTCAGGTAGTTGTAGAGAGCAATAAGGTCTCCCCTGAGCCTCCTTTGCTCCAGGCTAAACCATCCCAATTCCCTCAGCTGCTCCTCACAAGCCATGGTCACATGAGTCACATACCTTGGCCAACACTTGAGTTCCTTCAGAAGTCCCAGGTCAGTCTCTCCCACTCCTGGTCACATAGTAATACCTCCCTTGTCTATTTTATCCACTACTTCCTTTATATTTACCTGAAATTAATCTGGCTCCAAGAATAGCTTGGATTTGGGACCTTCTCAAACACCTTCAGCAGTAAAGATCTGTGCAAAGTCACTGAGTTCCTCTGCTGTGGCCTTATCATCCCTGACTGCCCCTTACAAGCCTTTGCCATCATATTTCCCTTGATGGCTTCTTTCTTTTTTTTTTGAAACAACTTTTTACTGTCACCTTGATCATCTTCTGCAAAATATTTGCATCCTTTTCTAGCCATCCTGGTTGCCATTGACTCTCCATCTGTCTTTTATGGGCTTTCCTGTTCGTTTCAGCAATTTTTAAATGCTACCTTTTTCCCCTTCAACAGCCTCCTCAGCTTTTTTATGAGCTATGCAGGGGTTTTATTGAACTCTTTTACTTTCTTCTGGATATGTGACACGCAGTTTGCCAAGAGTTTTAATGCAGTGCTTTTGAAAAGCCTCCAGGTTGCTCTAGGCTCCTTGCCTTTTTGACTGCTTTTTATTTTTTTGGCTATTTTTGTGATTTTTTATGTGTTTCCCCTTCTTGAAATTGATTATCTGGGTGATGTGTTTGTTTGGCTTACTCCATCCCACTCCAGCATTAAGCTCAGTGATTTTGTGAAGCTATCCTAGAGCAGTTCTCCCAGCAGCAACTCTTGAAGCAGGTTCTGTGGAGCACTCAGGACTAAACCCAGAACATCCTCCTTTCTTGTGGATCCCAGGGCTCAGCACACTAAGAACCAGTCCAAAAATTTAGTGGTATTGACACTCTCCATCTCCTCCCTTCCCTTTTCCAGGATGCATTGAAGGTTAGCCAGCTCTTCCTCCTAAAGTCCCTCAGTCTGAGCCAGGTGCTGTCAGTCTTCCCCTCTTCTAATTTAACTATTTCTCTGTCCACTTTTTAGTTTTCAGTACTAGCAGCCTTGTTCCATCTTCACTGAAGACTGATCCATTCCTTCTGGGCAGGTTTCTCTTCCAAGAAGCTTGCAAGGACTTCAGTCTCCCACACAGCAGGTGTGTGGACATCCTTACATCTACATCCCAGGACATCCTTACATTTTCATCCCAGGACATCCTTAAATCTACATCCTAGGACATCCTTACTCTACTTTCCCCCATCTGTGGTACAACAGAGGTTGTGACCACTGGTTCCACCCTTCTACCAGACTAAATAAGTGCCTGGACATCTTATGGGCTCTGCTGCCTTTGCACTCAGCAGGTCTCTCAATCCTCTCAGCTGTTTCAATAAAATATTGTTAAATATTAATTCATAAATTATTAAATATTACTGAATATGAAAATATTCAATATCTGTTTCCAATATTCAAAGCTTTCACTATCATCACCTGCTTTAGCCTCTCCTGGAAGATTCCCTCTGCTCCTGGAGCATCCTCACACCGAGTGTTCTTTATAATCTGTTGAAGGTTAGGGTTTTTGAGAGCTCTCATCCCTCATCCCAAGGTGATTATGGGCCTTCCCTCAGACTGACACCCTCTGCATGCATTTTTAGTCAACATCAGGGTCTTCCATCAGATGGAAGATCTGGCCTGGTTGAGATGTCCCCAGGAGTCATGGGGTCCAAGCTGACCTAAGCCTCTGTATACAGGATGATGCAGACTCCTCTGTTGTGCAAGTTCCTCCACTGGAAGGGTCAAGGAACCCCCTTGTCAGTTCATACCCTCTTCAGATGTCCCCAGGATAACAAACACTCAAAGAGAAACCCCCCACCAGAAGAAACCCCACTGATCACACAAGCCAAAAAATGACCTTCCTTGTCTTTCTGGCTTTGTTCTTGCCTTCCCAAGGCAGGAATGGTTGGGAAAATACCCTGTTTGAGCTCCAGATAGAAAGCTGCTTTCAGATACAAGAGTATCTGTCACATCTGAGGGTACAACTCCAAATGCATAATTTTTATGATTTTACTTTCCAAGTCTTGAAAAGTTGTTCCATAGGCACCTAAATCTTGGGCTTAAGGCTTAACTGCATGAACTCTCAGCAGTAAATAAGCTCAGAACCCTCAGAGTCAGCTCCTGACAGCAGGCAGGGTGCAGGTTGGCTTGACAAAACTTGAATTTGAGTCAGTCTGAACCTTAATGCCTCCTTCATGACCTAATGTTTTATTTAGTAAAAAATTGCTTAACCTGGGCTGTGTTGATGATCAATCAACCATGGAGCTGGATATCATGTTGGTGGCTCATTGCTCTTCCTCAGCACAGTTGTCCTGACATTTTTTGGAGTGAAACATGCATGTTTCCTCTTTTTTTTTTTTAATCTCTGTTTATACATGTTGAATCAACACCAGATATCTTTTTGAACTGGTGGTTGGAGGTTAGATAACTTTCCCATGAGCAAGAAGCAATGAAACCTCCTTCTGTCTGTGTATTCTATGCAAGAGCTGAAATTTGGGAGGAGTCAGGGAAAGGTTTTCCTCAGAATCTGTTTCACAAAAAAAAAATGTAAGAAAAGTCAGGGTGTTTTGTTTCAGCACACACAGAAATGCAATTACATTTTCCTGCCAAAACCACATTTTCATTCAGAATATTGTAAAAAAAAAACGTTTTAAAAAGCAGAATGTTTAAAAGATGAATTAAAAGATGAAAGATGAAAAAGTGCAATCAATCAAAATGAATACCAAGGCTGTAGTTTAAATAAAAGGATGATTGAAGTAAATGGGCTGGATTAAATATTGTTTGTCCTGCAGGTTCAGCTCTTGGGTTTGAGATGACATTTCAAACACTTGATGCCTTTTTCATATCCTAAGTATTCTATTGATTGCACTCAAATAACCAAACAAATTTTATGGCAGTTTGCTAATGAATTGAGAAGGTATTTCACTGGGTTTTTGGGAATTTGGTTTGAGGATGGCAGTTTTAAGAGTTTATTTGGCCATCTGCATATCACAAACTTGAATGAGAGATGGAGAAAAAAGAGGGGAAATCAGAGCAAGGAATGAAGAATCATTTTAGTGCAGAAGATAAAGGAAGACTTAAAATGGAACTGCAGTGGAGAAATAATAGAAAGGAAACTTGTTGGAGACTAGTGCAAAGTTAAATTTCATCATAATAGCTGATGCTGGGATAGGAAACCTTGGGACATGATTCACAACCCTTAAAAAATACGACTATACTTTTTTTATTTAGAATTAAACAGGTTTTTTTATTCCCTTCCTGTCTTCCTATGAAATACTGAAGGTCTATTTTACCTTATTTAGAAAATAAGTGTTACAGTGAAGCAGTTTCATGACTGTCTGCTCATCTTTACTCTTCCCACTCCTTCTGGTCAATAGTGTCTCCTGTCTCTTGGATGTTTTTATTTGCTTTTCACATCTGAATTACACTTCCTTATGGAAATGAAATGCATTGTCAGGATTGTTCTAGGACAAAGACACTGCCCGTTGGGTTAGAACTCCAGGCTTTGAGTTCTGACAGACATTACGACTTCTGCACAGAAATATTCTTGGTGCTTTTAGTATTTTTTTGCCATTTCTGCTTCCTTGGAGCAGGAGTTTAGAGAACGTGCAGCGGGTGGGGGGTAACCTTGGTCTGTAAGCACACAGCTCCCACAGGCATCCAAGGGGGATAACCCAGGGCAACTCTGAGCACTTCAATTACACTCTGGAGAGTGAAAATGGTTTCTCATGACATACATCCAAGGCTTTACAAGTTTCTCAAATGGTGCTTGTTTCTATTTTCTGTCTTTTTGTCACATGGGAGCAAGTAACATTGACCCATTTTCTTTTTGTCTGCTGTGGTAACTACCAAACTATTAGAGGAATCCTTTGAGTCTGACCTGGAGAGACCAGGAATGTGGGAATGGACAGGCTGTCAGCAGGAACAGGATCTGCTGAGCCCGTTCTCAGCATTTTCTTGTTGACAAGAGAATAAATGTTCCTTCTTTACCTCAGTCTGTACATAAGGTTTCCAAATATTTTCCTTTTTCTTTGCATAATGAGCAAGACTCTTGAAGTATCTGTAAGTGCTTCCATTACATTGATCTGGAAAGGATGACAAGCCTGAAAATATCTTACAATCATATTCACTTTGGGAGCATGTGGAAAGATCTTGAAGGACACAAGTCCATGTTTTAGGAACAGAGAGCAGCTCTAGACAATGAATAAGCTGCAAGCCCAAACAAATAAAACATCCATGCTGTGTTTTTTTTCTCCCACAGGCTAAAATTATTTTTCTATTAAAAGATTATACTGGTCTGTCAGATTCCTTTCTGTCTAGTACTATCATGATGCCCAGCAAAAGCTCTTTGGGGTTTTTTTTTTGTAGTTTGGGGTTTTTTTTATGGCTTTAAGGCTTTTTTTTAATATGGGTCATGGCTGTGTGACAAAATTCTGTGTCTAATTGTTGCTTATTTTATTAATTGGCAAAACTAATTCTTGCAAATACCGTATCCCTGGTTAGAGAGATATTATCTGATAACTTGTCTAAAAGCAGGTTTATTTGGCCCCAAGCTTGTGTTAAAGGCTTCTCATAAGGGATTTCTCTTCCTGGTAGCCTGGGAGAGGAAGGAGAGGAGCTGTTTTTGTGAGATGAACTCTTCCCTCTGCAACGTGGGGTGCCCTGGGCTTCACAGTTGGTCTGCCAGGCTGTGAGTGGCACAGATGTGTGGGGTAACTGCCTTGCCCCCTTTTCCACAGCTTTTATGTTGCTTTATTAACATTTGGCAGGGGCTTTGCTCAGTGGCAGAGATTAGAGGGACCATTCCCCCACCCTCAGTGTGCTGTGCAGACAGGACAGGCTGAACTGCAGGAGCCCAGCCTCATCCTTCTTCATCCTCTCCACACAGAGCAAGGCTGTGGGGTAGGAGAGGGATGGACCTCCCCTGGGGGACAAGAGACAGCTTCTGCTGCTGTCCCCTATAGAACCATAGACTGGGCTGGAAGGGACCTCCAAAGTCATCTAGTCCAACTCCCTGCCATCAGCAGGGACATCTCCAACTAGATCCAGCTGCTCAGAGCTTCATCCAGCCTGATCCTGAATGTCCCCAGGGATGGGGCCTCCACCACCTCTCTGGGCAACCTATTCCAGGGATCTGTCACCCTCGTACTGAAGAACTTTTTCCTACTGTCTAACCTAAATCTGCCCTTTTCTAGCTCAAAGCCATTCCCCCTCATCCTGTCCCTCCAAACCCTTGTGAACAGTCCCTCCCCTGCTCTCCTGTAGCCCCTCTCAGGCACTGGGAGGTCGCTCTAAGGTCCCCCCAGAGCCTCCTCTCCTCCAGGCTGAACACCCCAACTCCCCCAGCCTCTGGGGCAGAGCTGAACGTGCAGGCTGAGGACAGGTTCATCCGTTTTTCTTATTACAAAGCCTCACAAACCAAACTGCAGAGTCTGCACCCTGCTGGCTCATACCTGGTGCTGCCAACAAGGTCTTGACCTCTCTGTGTGGCCACAGGCACATAAAACTGTCCAGGATTGCCTGAGCCACAGCTCCCCATGCAGGTCCTCTCTCTCCTTTTCAGCTGGCTCCTTTCTTTCAAACAGTTGTGGAGCTGGTTTTGCTAAGTGACATCATAAATCAAGTGAGAAGTTCTGTGCTCTGCTTCCTACTGTATGAGAGAGGTCCATAGGCTTTAATTACTTCCTCTCTATGTCAGATCTATGTGTATAAAATTTCTGAAGCTGTGTGGAACTGCCAAGATCCCATGGTGTGGTTTGAAACATCCATGCAGTGAACTCTCAAATGCTGCAGATGTGCTGTGAAATATAAATGGAGACTGGAAGAAGTGGGTTTATCCAATTAAATAACGTTAAAATGGGAGAAGTCAGTGGAGAAATCCAGAGCTTAGCAGAAGAGAGAAGTGGGGAAGGACCAGAAAGGTTTTTCAAGGGGGAACAGAGTTTTGTCATCCATGGAGAAGGGAGGAAAAAAATTATACCCCCTAGGAAAACAGTAGAAGAACCTGAGGAGAGGAAGCATGTCTAAGAAAACCACTTGCTGAATTGTAAAGCCATCTGAAAAATGTCAGCATGAAACGTAGCTGAGGCTGACAACACACCTTTGGCCACTACAAAAAATTCTGCTTAAAAAATATTAGCTATTCCTGTGCCTGCAGGGAAAAATGCAGAGGAGGGTAGGTAGACCATATAGACCTCTAGATCCTGGATGGGTCCCTGTGCAGAGCAAGGAGCAGGAGGACACCAAGCTCCTTCTATGGAGCACAACGACTCAAGCACCCCTTGGGGAGGGGAATGGTATGTATTGGAGTGATGTTGTCAAAGATGCAGGGCACCTCTCTGAGATCAAGCACTTCCAGGGCTTGGATCAGTGGTGGTGACCTCAGGGAAGTGTGCTAGAGGATGGGCTTGTTCTCCTGCCCCCTGAGCTGCCATCCTCCTGCATCATGCCCATGAAGCTCCCTGAGCTATTCCAGATACACCAAAGTGGAGGATGGGTCTGTTTGGGTTAGTCTGGATCATACTCCTATCACCAAGGAGTATGGGGTTGCTTCATGAGGAAGAACCCATGGGAAGGATTGGGGTGCTCTCAGACCACCCTGAAAGTGTCTCTGACATTGTCCTGAGGAGCCAACACTGACATCTAAGTGGGACACCTCAGCCCATGCCTCAGCCTGGTACGTGATGTGCAGGACAAGAAGCACGTGGAGGGGTGGGGGTCCTGCCCTTGAGGGAAGGAGACCTTCTTGTCCCCTGCATCTCCCTCCTCAGCATGTCCAGTCCTCACTGGAGGGCCACATGACTCTGCCACAACAGGAGGATGCTCCTCTCTAGTAAAGTGTCTACATGGCTGTCAAAGAGACACACAGCTCCTGCTAGCTAGTGCTGATGGTAGCAGTCATACATCCATTTAAACATCAAAAATCCTCATCTCAGTGTGTCCTGCCTGAGGGTGACAGCTTGTCCCTTCTTGTTTACCAAAACTAAACCCTAAATACCATTCTCACTAAGTATGCTTTAAAAAAAAAAGAGAAAATATTATTTTTATCTCCTTAAAAAGCCCCTGCACCCTGATCTAAACACACCCATCACACTGCTGAGGCCCTGGCCTTGGTGCATTTACCCAGCTGCAGGATCTGCTGCTCTTGGCAGACATCACCTTCTGCTTTTTCCCTGGAAGGATTTTCCTTCCCCAGGCAGAGACCTATCCTGATTTATACACATTGTGCAACTCAAGAGGTGTTGTGCATGGTGTAAATCAGAACACTGACAGGCTGAGCAAACCCTCCTGCAGTCAGGGGTGAGGTAAAGTTAGTGCCCCTGGGTGCTAAATCAACAGGGGTCCTTTCCAGGTTTGTGGGATAAACATACTCCTCTGCTGGGTGGCTGGAAGACTCTTGCAGCCACTTGTGAACCCTCTGTTTCAAGAGATCTTTGATGTGGAGCTCTTTCAGGCTGTAAAATCCTTTGTATTCCTAATTCCCTGGACCAAAGTGTGTTGAAGACCTCAGGAAGAGGTGGTGGCTGCATGGCTGTTATCCGTGCCTGGGGGAGTCCAGATTCTTTTTCAATTCAGCTGAAAACATTCCCCTAATGAAATCCAATACTTGAATAAATACAATACTTGAATAAATTCGATTAGTTTATACTTGTTCACCTATTCCTGCAGTTTGCTTATTTAAACATCTGCCTCTGTTTACAGAAGGAGAGTTTGCAAGTTTACACCTTGTGTTTTCTCAGGTATTAGAGTCTATTCTTCTAGTGAACTGGAATACAAGTCAGACTTAAGCTTACCCCTTAAATAGCCATTTAGTTCAAGGACAAACTTCCCCAAAATCCCTTCAGTAGGAAAACAAAGTGGTTTTGTACCATCTGTAATTAACCAGCCTCGTTAAAGGAGTGCAGGATGCCCTTGGAGCATGTGTTGCCAAGGAACCTCTTTAGCTGGAGGCACACATGAAATGTTGGGGGAGGTATCCAACAGCAGGATTTGGTTGAAGCCCTGCAGGAAGGACATGGGACATCCTTCTGATCCCTTGTTATCATGGTCACTGCTCTGGTTAGCTTTCAGAACTGAAATTTGGCTTTTTAAGAGCTAACTAAATATCTAAGAATGCACGAGAGGCACAGAATCAGAATCAGACTCTGTCAGGGTTGGGTGATCCTTGGGGTCCCCTCCAACCCTGACACATTCTGATGCTGTTTTAGCAGAGGACTTAGTAGTGTTGGTTTAATGGTTGGAATTGATGATCTTGGAGGTCTCCTCCAACCTAAAGGATTCTAGGATTCTATGAAAGTGTGTTTTGTAAGGAAGCAGGAACATCACAGGCAGATTTTGGGGTGTTTGAGCAGGAGAAGACCCAGGTGTTTTAAACCAAAGCTGCAACAATACCAAAGACATTCCAGAGCATCCAGGAGGGAAATGTTTTAACTTTCCAGCTTCCTCTTCTGTGAGAACCTTTTGGTTTCCTGCAACAGAAGTAGGAAATAGCTTCAACTGGACTTTCAGGGGAGAACTGAGATAAAACCATCAGAAGATATTCACCTGCTGCTCTCCAAAGCACAAGAGCAGCAAGACTTCCTTCTCAGAACTGCCTCCTTCCACGAGCAGAGGGTTTTTGGTGTAAACACAGAACAAGCAGAAGGTGCCTTGAGTTGGTTGGGATGGGCTGAAAGGAGGAGAGGGTGGCAGTCAGAAAAATTGTAGGAGGGTGCATAGTGGTGTGTAAACCCAGGGAGAGGCAAGTCCTTCCAACAAGCCACCAGTGTTTAGGTACTAAAGTGAGCTAACCAGAGAGAAAACAAAGAAAACCTCAGCAAAAAACTGTCACTAAGAAGCAGGGATTAGAAAAAAACATTTTGTCTAGGAACATATTTTTTTTTCCCTTGGAGAGGAAACGTTGCACAACCCCTAAACAGCACAGGATGCAGGAGCATCAGCCAGCTGAGGGATCTCACCCACTTCCTATCCACTTCTGAATATTCAGGGGATGAATATGCCAATAATAAATCCTGATGGAGGCTGTGAAACAATCCCCTGCTTTGTTTAGGACCCTGAAACTTGGAGCAGCCTATTCCATGGGCAGTGCCTATGCCATGGTGCTGCTGCTGCTCTGTTGGCTCTCACCAGCTTTTAGCCTGATAAATTTGTGTTCCTCCAGATTCTCTTGCAGTCAGAGTCAGATGGGATCCCAAAATGATGTCATCTCCTCTGCTGCTGTTAGGGTGATGTGTGTTTTTACTGCTTTGAGGCTGGTGGGTGTGGAGCCTGAGTTGTAGGAACTGAACATTTGCTTGCTTTTTTTGGGGAATTTTTATTTATTTTCTGTTGGGTGCTACTGTGTGTGTTGCTGCCACCACTTCAGGACACTGCTGCTTTTATCTCTGTGTGACAGGACTATGTTCTGAGATGATATTTAAAGTGGTTGAGCTATGGGTCCCCTGAACTGTTGTTTTCATGGTGAATGCTGAGCAGAATTTCTTCCCTGGGTGCAAGCTAACCAAACAGAGAGAGCAGAAATTTGAACAGAGCCTTCATGAAAGCTTCTAAAGGGGAACCTACCTCATCTTACTCCTCTGATTTGACTAAAAAATTATAACTATTATAACTCTTTATAACTGTTTCAACTGTTATTCCCTTTATGCATTATTCTGTACCTACACTAGAGCCATCTTCATCCTCATTTGACCCCAAAGTCCCTCTTTCATGAATTGCCCATCTGCTTCCCCAAAACAACCCCTTCCTGGGCTAGTACTTGGAGTCCTCATCTCCCTGTGCCACCAGGGCCTGACTCCCATCCCTCCCTGGCTCCCACTCCCCATCATTTTCACAACCTTCTGGTTTCTCTGGCAGCTCCAGCTCTACCAGCTTCTGCCCCCAGCCTGCCATCTCTCTGGGCATTCTCCATGCTGCCTGAATGCTGATGGAGGAGATGCAGGAAGCCTCTTCTCAGCTTCTTTACCTATCCCAGGCTGGTTTGGAAGAGGAGCTATAGGCATGATCCTTCCAAGGCTCCTCAGCTTTGGGGTGGACACCCACCCAGACCTCCGCAGGGCTGCCACCACTCCACACAAGGGATCAGTGAGGGTACACCACAGACCCAAAGATGCTCCAAAGAGCTCCACAGAGGTCCACAGACCCAAAGCTGCTCCATCTCTGCAGAGCCTGGTCCTGCTGAGGGTTTGGGCACCTTCCAACACGATGGGATCCTCCGTGCTTCGACTGCTGAAACTCAAAAGCTTTGCTGGGTGCATGTCATTTCACAAAATGATGTAACTTGCCCAAGTTTCAGGCAAAATTGCTTCCCTGACACAAAATCTTATTCTTTAATGGAGCATGGGAAGGGAAAAGAGTCCTTCAAAGAAAGAAAGTCCCATCTACCATGACCCAGAGCTGTCAGATGGTGTGAGCAGTGAGGAAGGGTTAGAGAGTGACTCAACTCCAGATTTCTGTTTACCCTCACGTTAGAAAACTCAACAGCAGCATTTCTCATCCAAATCTGGTCAGTGCCAGCATGCACCAGCTGGGAAGAAAGTCCCATCTACCATGACCCAGAGCTGTCAGATGGTGTGAGCAGTGAGGAAGGGTTAGAGACTCAACTCCAGATTTCTGTATTTACCCTCATGTTAGAAAACTCAACAGGAGCATTTCTCATCCCAAACTGGTCAGTGCCAGCATGCCCCAGCTGGGGGGTTGTTTTCTGGAGGGTGTGCTAGAAAAAAGAGGCAGATGAGTAGATAATTTATGGCTTTCATTGCTCCAGATCATCACCTACCCAATTCCACTCACCACACCTTGTCCTGCTACCACCACTCTACTCCGTTCTTTCCACAGCAGATTGGAAAGAGGGAAGGGAAGAACTAGTGAGATCCATGTTCTGAGTAGTCACACCAGTTTTGCACCTTTCTTTCTCTGGAGAAGTGAATCTGGGAACAAGTGAGCAACCCAAACAGGTGCTGCAGTTGAAAACAGTATGTGGATGAAAAAAAAAACCCAAACATTTTTATTCAATATTTTGTCCTTTTACATTTTTCAGCCAGATGTCATGAGTGAACGTAGAGAAAGCTGAGAAATGAACCCCCACCAGCACAGTTCCCAGATGAGCTGTGTTTGCCAAGCAGTGCAGAGGAACAAAGTGAGTTAAAAGTCCAAGCAGAGAAATTCCTCTGAGCGTTGGGAGGATGAGAAGATTTGTAAGGTTTTAGTTTGAACTATAAAATACTTCCAACCGGTTTCTTGATGTCGTAGCATGATTTATTTTCAGGGCAAAGGTCAGAAAATTTTGAATGATTGGATATATAATGGTTTTTTTTTTACATCTTGTGGCTCCTTCAAATATACATCTATATTTTTTTCCAGAATTGATATATTGCCAAGTTGTCTGACCTCTCACGAGAGGAAGTTGGGAGGATAATTCAGCAACGTTTTCTTTCATTCCCAATGTGGAATAAGATCAAAAAATATGTCTTTTAAATTCATAGCCTTATCTTTTCTAAACCATAAGGTGCTGGTAAAATAACAGCACAAGTAAACATGGCTCTTGATGCACCACGTTAAAAAAAAAAATGCCTTTTGTTTATGAAAACTTTTTGTTGTTGTTGTTGTAGAAACTTGTGGGAATAACGTTGGATTAATGGTAGGATGTTGACCTTTTCCAGCTATGGAAGAGAGTCTCAGAACAGGATCCAGGAAAAACAAACATGGAAACTACTTAACTCCTTAGTTGTGTGCCTGCAGCTTTGTGAGGAAGCATTATTTAAACTTAGCCTATTGTACTTGGAGGTTGTGTCATTGCATTAAAAAGTGACACACACACACACACACACAGAGCTTTTTTTTACTAAGCACAAAGTTATCAAGAGCTTAATGGAAGAAATAACTTCTGTGAAGAAGAATATTGCTAGGATTTTGTGGAACATATGTAAAAATATGCATGTTTTGTCTACATTTATTTCTAGTCTCACAGGTCAAAAGTAGGGCAGATTTTAGGGTGCTGCTGAAGAAGAAGTTACACTGAGAAAAAGAGTGAGAACAAACGAGTTCCCTGTTACTTTAGATTTGAGCTCATGCTCCTCTAGTAGACCTTCTGGTGAAAAAAAGCCCAAATTTAGGTGAACTCTGTCCAACTGGTGCATGCAGCCTTTGCTGTAGAGTCTGAGAGCAAGCCACAAAACTTAAGGGCTACTGACATCCACTGAGGATCTTGTAATGAGGCTTCAGAGGTTTCTTCCAAAGCCTCCCTGGTGTCTGTAAATGATAAGAAATATCTGTCAGGTCTTCTTACAGGGCAATTACTGAATATGAGCATCAGATTCCAGAAGAAAATGGAGCTACCACAGATCATATGAGGTGGGCACCTCACCCGTGGTCTCCACTAGGTCTCATTCTCCATTCTTGTCAGTCAGATGGTATTTATCAATGTGAACATCAAAGCCAGACTTTATTGCCATCAGGCTGGTTTAACCTTTCCAATAAACTGTGTAAATCAGGAATACACAGGGTGAAATTGGTCTTCACAGTTTTTAGAGTGATCTGTGCCCAGCAAACAAAGTCCGAAACGTTTTCAGTATAGGGTTTTGTCCTCAGAAAGATTGGATTCTTTATTGTCCTTAGGTAAGGGCTAATTTTTAATTATCAGAAGTGCACTTTTTACCAGTCTGGTAACTCAGCACTGATTGCAGCCCAGCTCTGTCTGCTTCTGAGAGCTCAATAATTACTGCCTGAGCATCTGAGTTGTGTCTGCAGCCAGTGAATGAGCAGAAATTAAGTCCAGGAGTTGCTCCAACCTCCAGGCAAGGTGTCCTGCTTGCAGCTTTGGGCTCTGAGGAAACATTGCTTCCCTTCTTGGCTTAGCCCCAGCCTCCTGGTCTGTTGGAAGGGAAGTCACATAAGGTGAATCTCTCAAGAGCTGAGTTCTCTTCAGCTACCTAAGGAAAGCAGATTTTTTAAAGTGTTTGACAACAATTTACATCCATTGAGTGCTGATTTTTTGTCCTCAGAAGTAATTAACTGGGAGTTGAAGGCTCATTAGGGAACTTGGAGTCAGGGTTTGGGACTGTTTTTGGAAACTAGGTTCTTGTCTTTTAGTTAATGCTGCTGCAGCTGAGGTTCTCAAGCTTAGTAAAGAAAGTAGCAGCAATTCCCTCCTTCAGCCCTCTTGTTTATTTACAGTGAAAGCTCTCTAAACTATTATTCAACGTGCACATGAAGTGTCTCTCACATGGAGACCTTGATCTCTTTGAGACCCTGTAGACAGTAGAACTAATAAACACTTCCTACATTTGACAGGGCTTTTTTTTTCCTTATTTATAACCTAGTAAACTGTAAAGTTTGCCATTTCTGCTGCTGTTGCCAACAGAGAGATGTCTGACTTTCTCCTCGAGTCCTCCAGTGATGGCTCCACAGCCTTCCCAGTGAGCTTTTCAGCACATCTGGGCTGCATGTGGCTCCTGTCTCTGCTGTTATGCCCCACTCAGTCTTTGCTGCTGATTTGTTCATTTATGACTTGCAGGCAAAGTTTCTTGTATGGCTGATCATTCTTTATGCTTTTCCTCTTGGCTTTTGAAACTCAGTGTCCAGAAGTGAAGTTAGACTGTGGCCAAGAGCTTATCAACAGCATAGGGATTACTTTGTGTGTCTTTTGGGGTACACGTGCTTGTCTACAGTGTTCAAAAACTCAGAGGCTAAAGAGGTCGTTGGGTGAAACTGATATTTCCATCCTGGATTATGTTGTTGCTGTGGCTTCTCTTCAGATTTGAGTCTGGTGCACGGAGCTGAATATTGCAGTCCAATATTTAGTGCAACTTTGATTGCCAGTCAGCCCAACAATTCTCTTCTCCTGCCACTAGAAGTTCTCTTCTGAACCAGGCAGAGCCTCACACCATCCAGAAGGCTCTGGCTGTTTCCAGAAGAGTGCCAGAAATTGGGATCTCTAGTTGGTACAAGGTGGGGAGCATGAGGAGAATGTGACGTTCACCAGGAGTTGTGGAAACCTGTGGATGCCCCTTTTTTGGGTTTTAGTATCATTTCCCTTATCAAAATTTGGAAGGAATGCTTGCACAGCAGTGCCTCTGGGTAGTAAATCAGAGTGAGGAGGTATTAATGGCCAGGCTGGAGGAGGCTCTGGGCAGCCTGATCTAGTGGGAGGTGTCCCTGCTCATGGCAGAGGGGTTGGAACTGGGGGATCCTTGTGGTCCCTTCCAGCCCTGACAGATTCTGATCTGTTTTAGCAGAGGACTTTAGAGCCCTAATGGCTCAATGGTTGGACTTGATCTTGGAGGTCCCTTCCAACCTAAAGGATTCTATGATTCTAGGTTATATATAGGATATATAGGCAGGATGCCTGTAGTTGTACAGCACTGCATGAACCCATGATGGTTTCTACACAGGCAGTGTGGCACCTCCTCACCTCCCTGTGATTCCAGAAAGTGAGAAGAGCCTGTTTAGGACAGCCTTCTTCAAAGCCAGTCAAAACAAAGCAAAAATAACAAGGATCTTAACCCCTGCCAACTGGCCAGAATGACTGAGCATGCTTTGCTTAGGTCAGAATTTTGCTGGAACATCTCAGCGAGTGAGAAGTTCATTCGTCATGTCACTGTGCCAACAAAGAGCCAGAACATCACCCTTGGAAAACTCAGTAGATGGACAGCTCTCCCATTTATCAGCAGCTGCTTGTCCAACCCACTGAGAACTGGGGGTGGTGTTGGGGGGGTTGGGGGAAGGTTTCGGGTAGGGGGGGGGTCGGTTGGAAAAGTTTGAAAGCTTTTAAGTTTTGAAGTTGGATGAGGAGTGTCTTGTAGCTCCTCAGTTGTATGAGTGGAATTTTATCTCTGCTGGGAGGTGAGCTCATTCGCCTTCCTCCACCTCACATCCATGTGCAGACAAAAACAAAATCAAAGTAGGATGCATTCTTCTTCCTGATGGGTTATTGCAAAACACGACTGCTTCTTACCACCCAGTGTCTCCTGAAAATCAGAGCTGTTTTGATTTCAGTCTCTTTTGTACTTTCCTCTGCTTGAAACAAAAAATGCAAGTCCTCAGATCAGCCCTTTCTATTTCTGGCTGGTTTTCAGCGAGGGATTTTAGAGCATCTCACAGCCCATAAATATTTTATCAAAGTACTCCAGCTATCTTCTTGGTTTTTTTTCCTCCTCTCTTTTAAGTCCAGAAGTGAGACAAGGTGTTTTATTCACTCTGAGGTTCACCAAAGCCTGGCTGGCCATCCGTGCTACCAGACAAGGTATCTCCCAAATCTGTCCAGTCCTTTCCACCCTGTTTTCGTTGCCTGTTTTTCTTTTTCTCTCTGGCTATCCCCATGCCAACCCCACCCTTCTCTTTAAGCTGGTGCTTTTCTCTCCAGGAATGTGCACCTGATGAACCCCAAGACGTTCTTCTCGCCAAGGGTTTGGCAAAGAGATCCTGGGAGGGCGTGGGAGTGGATGGTGGAGGAGACAGAAGGAGGAAGGTTGTGGATGTGGTTTGTCTAGGAAGCAGGAGCAGGTGGCTGGGACTAAGGCCAGAAGAGGAGATGAGCAGCAGGGAGCAGGAGGGAACAGGGAGCTGGGCAGCAGAAGGGAGCAGCCCAAGCACAGCAGGGCTCAGGGCTGCATGAAGAAGACAACCTACATTGTTCTGTGTGGATGTTTACGTGGTGGGCACAATCCCCAGTCAGCTGGCGTGGAGCAGAAGCTGTCGTGGTGGTGTTCCTCTCCTTGCCTGAGCAAAGCTGCTGGAAATGGGGGGAACTGGGGTATCATTGGGGTGCTCTTTGGTTTGGATGTGAGGTAGAGCAGTGCCCA
>NW_008595107.1:0-1100 GCF_000691845.1 Merops nubicus | reverse complement strand
GGTGGCTCGCCTGCCTCTGCGCTATCTCATAAGGCCGGTGGAAAAAAAACGCAGTCCCTCGAAATCATGTGCATCCAGAGTTTCTCTCCCCCTATATGATGCTTCGGTGTTGCCTTTTGCTAGGTGGTCCACATGCTAGTTTTCGTCCTGTGTTTCCTTCCTTTTGAAAAATAGATCTATAAAAAGGATTTTACATACAGGTAGCGGCGACTCGGTGTTCTTAGAAAAAGATGCACAAAATAATAATAATAAAAAAACTTTTCCAAAGTTCGGTATGAAATCCAAAATATAAAATCGTCTTCCTTCAGGTGTGCTTTTCTCAAAATGCTCCTTTTCTTCCTCGCACCCGCTTGTTTTTCAGAGAAAAGCTGCTAGCACATATTGAATTTCTTCCCCTTGTGTTTGATTCTGGCTTCTCGTTCGAAGTGTTGGCAGTTTGCCTGGACGTGAGGTTTGCTTTGGGTTTGGAGACAGGTGAGAGCAAATGTTTTCGCTCGGGGTTGCGTGTGTGTGCGCTGAGCCTTGACAAGCCTCAGAGCGAAGCCGCTGCTGCCTCCCGTGCTCTGTTGCAACAAGAAAAAAAGAAGAAAAAAAAAAAAGGCAGAGAAGATAAAAATTGAAGGGGAGGCGAGCGAGCCGATGGGTCTTTATTTTAGTCTGCGAGCTGCAAGAGAGACTAAACTGGCACTCGGGGCTGCTCCTTTTATAAAGGAGGGGAGATGGGTGGAGCATACTTGCCATCCTCCTCTTGGCTGGGTATCAAGGCAAAAAAAATCTACTGAGGGAGTAGCAGTCCATTGCTGACAAAATTAAAAGTGTGTTAATTTCAATGATAAATTAACTTCAAATGACTAATGCTGTAATAACCCGTATAATGTGGCTTTAATATCTCGTGAGGAATGGGGACAGAAATTCCTTCCTCCTCGGCAAGAGATAAGAAGAGAGGAGTTCCCGGCACGGTAGTTTGTTATTTTTTTGGCCCCGGGTTCTCGCTGTTGCAGTCTGGAGCCCATTTCTCTAAGCTCCACTTGCCTCGTTCCCTGCCCAGCTACACACCACTAGCTCCGGGGAGAGAGACAGCTTTAATATCTTACATCTCT
>NW_008595106.1:406-845 GCF_000691845.1 Merops nubicus | reverse complement strand
CTCCTCCTCCCGAAGCCTTCCTCCTCCTTAGACCTTCCTCCTTCTCCTTCTCTTCCTCAGGCCTTCCTCTTCCCCCTCCCCCCCTCCTCTGACCTTCCTCCTCTTCTTCCTCATCTTCTTCCTCTGACCTTCCTCTTCAGACCTTCTTCCTCCTCTGACCTTCCTCCTCCTCTTCTCCTCTTCCTCCTCCAACCTTTCTCCACCCTCCTCTTTCTCCAGCCTTTGTCTTCCTCCCTCCTCTATCTTCCTCCTGCTTCTCCTCAGACCTTCCTCCCCCTTCTCCTTCTCCCCCTCTTCTTCCTCCTCCCCGCACCCAGGGGAGCCGTGAGGGCCGCTTGGGCTGAATTTGGGGCCAGATTTGGGGATTTTGGGCCGTTCTGCCCCAGCGGAGGGGCGGCCACCCGAGCCCAAGGACCGCAGCGGAGCCACCCGAGCTGAA
>NW_008595106.1:0-207 GCF_000691845.1 Merops nubicus | reverse complement strand
GCCCCGCCACAACCCGACGGAAACCCGACCCTGGGAGAGCCCCAAATCCTGCAGATTTCACCCCAAACCAGAGTCCAGTCCCTCGGGGCTCAGCCAAGTCCCATCTTCCTCCACGGCGCGCGGCACCACCAGGAAAACCTCGCAGAGGCCTCGGGAGAGGAAATCCCCCAGGAAAGCTCTGCAAGGGGGGGACAGCGATGACTCCAG
>NW_008595105.1:0-13760 GCF_000691845.1 Merops nubicus | reverse complement strand
TGCTGCTGCCTGCCCCTGCTGCAGCGCCCCGGGACAGCGGCCCGGCCGGGAGGAGCAGGGTGCTGGGAAGGTCGTGCGTGGGAAAGATCGTGCAGGGAAAATCCGGGCTATGGGAGCTGGTTAGAGCTTGACCTCTGCTCTGCTCAGGAGGAGGATGCAGCTGCCTGTTTCTGGGCTGGAGGAAGGGAAGCAAGAGGTTTTCAGAGCACATGGTTACCTTAATGTGTAATATGGTGTGTGCATGCAGAGAGGCTGATCCCAAGGGACACTTCAGAAAATGTCTGCATACGTCATTGTCAAATGTGCTCTCTGTGTTAATCTCTTCAATTTATGTACCTTGGTTATATGGACCTTGGTAAGGTCAGGAAAAAAACCCTAGGAATTATATGGAATTATACTGCAAAGTTGTTTGTGGGATAAAGGCATCTAATAGTAGAGGACTTATAAAAATGCAGTGATGGAATTTGGTGTGATGAAGTGTCTCCAAGAACACTTTGAGTAGTAGAGGTAACACTTCCCAGGGGAGCACTGCCTGCTCCGCTTGCATTCAGAAGGGATATGTTCTTGGGTGTTAATCCTCTGGTGGCAAGGCAGTCAATAACTGATACTCCATGTGTAGCTTTTATACAAAGCCAGAGGTCTTCTGGAAGCCTTGAGATTAGCAGAATGATTGAATAATTGATATTGCATTACTTATATGATTTTCAAAACTTCACAGTGTACATTGTCTGGGGAGGAGTCCAATTAAGGGTGCAATTCAGCAAACCCACCTCCCCCCTTGTTCTCCACCTCCTAAATCTGGGAGGCAGGCAGGTACGGAGGGAACACACATCGTCTGCAACGCAGGAAGAGTGAACTTAATGACAACACTTCATTTGCATTTTTACCGATCTGAATGGAGGTAGGGAGAGAAACAAGGGAAACACCCCCTCAGAAGCCTAAGGACACCTTCTGTCCTTTGATGTGTGCCAGGTAACTGCAGCCATAGCTGCACCCGGGCGGCAGTTCCTGGAGCAGGCCCCTCGCAGTGCCAGGGAGATGCCATCCTGCCGTGCAGCTGGTGGGAGGCGGCACTGGGGACCAGGCTGTGGGCAAGCAGCACTTTGAGGACAGGATAACCATCTGAATCGAGCATTTAATGGCCAAGAGTACACCCTGAGAGCTGTCTCTGCACTCACTCTGTGCCCCGTGCGTTGTGGGGGGAGCGCAGAGGTCAGCTGGCAGGGAACCGGGCGTCCAGTCCTGGCAATGCACATTGCTCTTCCTTCTTCTTGTGCTTCTGATCCTGGTATCAATTGCTGGGTCCTTTAATTCAGCTCAGCAAACAAAGTAAGTGCGGTTTACTCTCCACCCTTACCTTGCCATGTGCACAGTCTCTCTGTGAGCAGCTGCCCCGGAGCTGGCACTGCTGGGGATGGGTGGGGCACAGCACGGCACCCGCCTGGCAGCACTCCTCCGAGGCTCGGGGACGGGGGCACACGGGCTCCTCGGGGAGGGAGGCGCAGGGACTCTGCCAAGCCACGTCTGCTTGGCAGGACTGTGTCGGGTTCCCGTGTTCAGGGTAGGGCCCTGTGAAAGCTCCATGGGTGGGCAGTACCTCCTGTCCCAAGGGAGCCCCTGTTCCCAAGGTGCTGGGACAGACGCTGGCAGTGTGGGAACGCTTCTGCAGCGAGAGCATGGAGCTGCCGGGTGCCCGCAGAGTCCCTGTGCCAGGAGCTGCTGGGTGCCCGCAGAGTCCCTGTGCCAGGCACTGCCGGGTGCCCGCAGAGTCCCTGTGCCAGGAGCTGCCGGGTGCCCGCAGAGTCCCTGTGCCAGGAGCTGCCGGGTGCCCGCAGAGTCCCTGTGCCAGGGCCCGGAGGTGGCCGCTGGCGGCCCGGGATGGTGCTGCAGGGTGGGGAAGGTGGGGTGCTCAGAGGTGACCTGCTGTGCATCCCAGGGCAGAGCCCAGGAGGAATCAGCCCCCGCAGCCCCTCCAGCTCTGGGCACAGCTGCAGCACCTTGGAAGAGGGGGAGCCTGGAGCGCTGTTACTATAGTTACTGCAGGGCTGAAGGCAACAGGCAGAGAGATGTTTAAAAATTGATTGTTCTAGCAACAGCTCGTCCATGTTTGGCAACATCGGGCACATGCTGTCAGCTTGCTGAGCTGGGCCTGCAGCCCCTGACATTGCCTTATGCAAGAAGTGCCTGGCTCCTTAGGGATGTGCACAAGAGCTGCTTTAGCTGGGGAATGCTGGAAAGTGCTGTCGAGGTTGGACTGGTGGCAGCTCTGTGCTGCAGCTCTGAGCACAGTGCAGAGATGGCAACTGCTGCCAGCTGGTGCATGAGGAAAGGGCTTTTTTAATCCTCTTTTAATGGGTCACCAGTCTTGACTGAATATGTATGCCATTGGCTCTCATGACATTGCAAGGCAGCTGCCTCCTGCAGATGTGGCCTTGTGCTCTCCTCGGTCCCTGTGAGGCCCTGGCTGGAAGAGCTCTGGGGCTGCAGAGTCAGGCTGGGGAGGCTGGAGCTGCGTCACCAGCCGGGACTTATCCTGTGAGACCCCAGCTGAGAGGAACATGCAGCTTGCAGGAGCCTCTGGCTGGCTCGTTTCCCCAGTGGGCAGGCAACGTGCTGCCTTGCTGCACCCCGTGGAGCCAGCAGCACCACCCTATGTCCACCCCATCACAGAGCCAGCAGCACCTCCCATCTTCCTGGTCACAGAGCCAGCAGCACCCTGTGGCCACCTGGATGCTGAAGCAGCATCTTGGGGGTTCTGCTGGCTCGGGCTCGCAGTTGCCCACAGTTGGCTTTTGAGGCTCAGGAGGCAAACATGTGTTGCACAGCCCTGTGACAATGGCACCTCGTGCCAGCCCTCGCCTACCCAGCCAGGGCCCAGCAGGGACCTCCACTTAAATGTCCCTGTGGAGGGGACACTTCAGCAGCCACGAGTAGTGTAGCATCACAGGGGATGCTTAAGAGCACTTCAGAACTGTTTCTAGGGCAGGAAAAGCCTGGCTGAAAGAACAACAAATGTTGGATTTGTTTTGTGTAGAGAAAATGGCTGCCACAGTGTCAGGACATTGTGTAGAAAGGGTTTTCATTCCTTGTAAATTAGCCCAAGGGCTTGTCCTCCTCCTGTACTTCCTGCAGAGCTCGGGGCTGGTCTCATTCACAGCGCTGAGCACTGTTGCTAGGTGCCAGAGAAAGGCAGTATTCTGTGTGTTTTCTTTTCCAGACACCATAACTGAAAGCTGACCATGTAGGTTGACCTCTGTGTAGATGTCACCTGGAAACAAACAGCTTTCACTGGGAAGACTCAGAGTTCATTTTCTCCACGTCAAGTGGCAGGGTGTTGGTGCCTTGGTCTGGGATGAAGAAAAGAAATAATTTTTCTCTCTCTCTTTCTTCTTCAGTGTTTCTCTCTGGGGCTATCTACCAACCCACACAAAGGACAACATTCCCAGGGGAAAGCAAAGCAGCATCAGCCAGCAAAAACCTTTGGGGTATCTGGATAAGCAAGGCTCAGAGTATCCTCAGGAGCTATCACGCTAAAGGGGAGCTTTATCAAAAGCACAGAGGCAAAACGGGAGATGTGCTTTGTCCCCCAGCAAACCCTGCCCAGGGTGGCACCCATCAGCAGGGTGCACACCTGTCCCCTTGCACTTGGGTCTGCCCCAGAGCAGCTCTTGGGCTTCACCTGGCTGGTGCCCATTCTGCAGGCTTCATTGGGGGCAGGTGATGCTGCTATTGCCCTCATCATTTGCCTCATCACTGCTCTCTCCCCACCCCTCTTAAGACCAACCACCAATTGTGTTTGCTTTTTTCTTTCCATAAGAAGAGATGAAAGGGAGAGCAGGAGATTGTAGGGTTAGGGGGTGCTGATGATCAGTTAGTGCTTTCACGTGGAAAGGAGGTAAATGCAAAAAAAAGCCCTGTCCTGCTAAAGCCAAGAGAAGATACAGAAACATCCAGCAGCAGAGGTGGACTGGCCACCGCTCCTCTCAGAGCCATGAGTCACACAGAGCCCTGGAGAAGAGAAACGTTTTGATCATTTGCATTTAATGTGTGGGGAGGTTAATTATGATGATGGTAAAGACGGTCATTGGTGTGACAATTTGATTAGAAGGGAACTTTGGTTCTCAAAGAGATCTAGCTAGAGGCAACATCTCTCTCTGAAGCAGCAGGGTTTTTTTATCCCAAGAGCTGTGGTCGCCTGTTGTGGGGGGACTGGGGGGAGCTCTGGCATGATTTCATGCACCAGTTGGAATATCTTTATCAGAGTCACTGTCTGTGCTTATAAATCTCTGACTGTGAGCAAGGGTGATAAGATCTTTGAGGCATTCCTCTCTGTGCCGTAAGAAATTAGGAAAGATACATTAACAAAGTTATTTAATTGCTATGCATCAGTGCCAGGAGGAGCTTGGGTAATAAACAAGAAGATTCAGAATTGCTCATTTATGAGAGCCAATGTGAACTATTTGTTGTTGCTGAGACCTGCTGGGAAAGTTAACTGAAAAGTTAACACTGGAAAGCTTATAACCAGAAAACTGTTGAGCTCTACCTCTCTTGGAGAGATTGGGGAGCAAAGGTGGTGGAAGGTCAGTCTCTGTCATAAGTGGCACTTCTGCTGCCAACAACTCAGATCTCAGATACGTGTCGATGGATGGCCTGGTATGCAGAGCTTGAGGTGGGTGCTATGAAAAACAGAAATGTGTGACAGAGCAGGATTAGTTCCAGGCTAATCCACAGACTGAGGGAGAAGAGATTTGCATGAGATATTTTGTTTGGAGTGAGGTATGCTGGAGGTCCCATGCTAGCAGAACTGAAATGGCCTTGACATTTCCAAAACTGCTCTATGATAATTCCCTGACACAGGACTCGCATCCAGGAGTTCTGCATTAGCTCATTTGGACAGAGAGGGACTGGTCACTGAACTAAACCTTTGAGGTAGCTTTGATGCAAGGGGATATGACTCAACTCTATTTCTCATGTACAAACCCAATAAAACCCAAACCCGAATACAGACGTACGTTTAGTGTTTTAAAAGGGCTAATTTCACCAAGTTGAAAATAGTTATAAAGTATGTTGTTTGGGATCAAGGATTTTAGAGGGAAGATGTAAACAACTGAAAGAAAATGAGAACATAAAGAGAATGTAAATGGGAAGCCAAGTCTCCCAGACTGTTGATAAAGGGAGGAGAAAGCTTTGCTGGGAACTGGTGGCCCTGTGGGGGAGGAAGGGGCGCTTCCAGCTGGGCTGGAAGGGCCAGCTCCTTTCGTGGGTGCGGTAGAGGCTGGTAGAAGTCAGAGGATATGTGCTGCCTGTGTGGCTGGAGCAATGTGCCTGGTGCTGGCTGTGCTGAGGTGGGTGGAAGAGCTGCGAGATCTGACAGAGAAGGAAGTCTCACTGTACGGTGAGAGCCTGCAGGAGAGAGGCTCCCTGTTGGAGGCAGGCTGTGGAAGCAGCTGCCTTCCTCCACCAGGTCTTTATGTAGGGAATGGAGCTCTGACAGAGGAAAGCTCGGCTAGACAAAGGTTTGTCTGACTAGATGCAGCTGAAGATGGACAAACTGAGATTGGAAAGTAGCTATACAATGGAAGCTGTGGGTGTAATTAAGCACTGGAGCAATGCACCTAGGATCTCTTCCTCACTAGATATGCTGCAGTGAAGATCAAATGTTTTCTTTCTAAAAAGACCTATGGTTGTTAAAGCTGGAATTAGTCCATGGCAGTCTGATGGCCTGTGTATCAGGTCAGCAGGGTGATCTTCAGGTTTCTCCTGGCCTTATTACCCACAAATGTATATGCAGATAGGATACAGATGTTTCTTTAAAAAATCAGTTTGGCCAGGCCTGAGCACAAAGGAAGTTCTGGATAGGAGCTGGAGTAGGGCTGTGTCAGTATGGAGTGGCTTGGGGACCACAGTGGAGAGCTGCTCCTGTCCTGGTGGTGTGCCTAGCAGGGGTGGAGTGGGCTCTGAGGGAGCAGGTAGGGCAGAGGACAGTGCAAGGGTCTTCAGGCAATGCCAAGGGGAGGAGCAGCGGGCTCTGCCCATGTAGCCTGTCTGGGGGTGATGCTTATCTGGCTGTGTGGTGTCTGCTGGGATGCAGCTCTTCCTTGGTAAAAATGGGTCCTTAAAGAGCTCCTCCCTGAGAAGACTCTAACTTTGCTTCAGATGACATCCCGTGTTGATTTTGTTTCTTCTGGTACCTCCCTTTTTAAAGGGGAGAAATGAAGTGCCAGTGTTGTGAACCATCCCCTGAGCCCTAGACTTGATGATCTTGGAGGTCCATTCCAACCTAAATGATTCTATGATTCTATGTGAGTCACCATTGCATCTACCTTGGAGTGCCCGGGAGGACCTTCCCCATCAGTTTCCAGGGCAGGCTATTGGTGCATTTCACTTTGCATTTGTGTTGTTATCTGTGGTTGTTGTGCCCGTGGCAGTCTCCCCCAGTTTTTTTTGTAGCTGTCAGTTTAAGTTATGGCTGCCTAGAATGGATTATATAGAGACTTATTTGCATGGAAGAAAAATTTGAATACATCAACATGCCTTGAATGCTTAAGATTTAAACCACATGAGTATGAAGGTTCAGTGTATGGGAATAAGGAGAAATGAAAGCAGCATTACTGCCATGTGGCTCTTTCAGCTGCATTCAGCAGCCAAGTCTTGGGGACTTTGGAGCAGAAGGTTCCCACGTGTGCTTTTGCCACCTCTCACCCACTCCCTGGGACTGCTGAAGCCCCAGGCTCTTGCTGTGGCAGGTCTTGGCAGAGGAATCACAAGAGGTTTTCTCTAACACAGTAGAAAGCTGAGACCAGGTTCACAAGGTGGTGATGCCAGAGCAGGAGCTCTCCTGCCAGCAGCTGTGATTCTCTGGTGGCTTGTCACTGTCCTGTGCTGTGTCTTGCTCCCAGAAAGCCCCGCAGGCTCTTGCCCTGTCCCCACAGTCCCTCGGTGTATCAGGAAGACCGTGGAGGACCGCTGTCTCAGTGTTGCTCTTAGCCTTTGGAAGGCAGCCCCTTCCTGCTCCCACGGCCCTCCTGGGTGCTGTGGTCCCAGGTACCAAGTCAGCTGCACCCTGGCCTTGTCCTCTGGGTCAGGATGCGCCTTGACCGAGGGTTCCAGTCTCTGTGCTGTGAGCCGAGCTCTCCAGAGCAGCCTGTGGGGAGGTGGGTTTGCCACTCGGTGGGTGTCTGGGTAGCCAGTGCTTCCCAGGGCTCAGTCCAGCCCCCTCCTCTGGTCCTGGCCAGTCCCAGCTGCTGACAGGCTCTTTTGACAGCCCTCTCACACATCTGTCGTATTTGCACATTCTGCCTCCTCACTCCCCTTGGACTGTACTTGCCTTGGTTTGTAAAAACCTCTCAGACAGAGGCTTGTGGCACTGGCTTGGGGACCCGTGCTCCCTGGGCAAGCTTCTCCTCTTGCTTGGGCAGGAGCAGATGCAGTGGGGCTTACAGGGCCGTTAAACAAATCTGCCACTACTCTAGAAGCCCCTTTAGTTCTTTGTGTACTTTCCTTCCCTGTAGATAAATGCACAGACATCTGGGTCAGTCAGTGCTGTCCTTCTCTTCTGGCTGCTGCACAGCATCTGTGTTCTTTCTTACCACTTAATAAAAACCTCCTCTCCTTTTGCCTCTTACGTGCAGCTCTTCACCTTGAAGCACCTCATGGGCCTCAGTTCTGGGGGTGCCTGGCACCTGCTCCATGCTCTGCCTCTGCCCAGGTTCCCGAGTGGTTACACCTGCAATAAGTTAAACTTTTGAAGTGTAGAAGTAGAGTTGTTCTGGAGGATAAATCAGCCCTACAGCACTGCCAAGGGACAGGGAGTGGTGCTTCTCTGGCTGTCGTGTGGCAGTCAGTTTTGTTGACCTGCAGCACTGTCGTGTGTGGGTGCAGTGGTCGCAGCCTGGCTGCACAGGGTAGGACAGGAGCACAGCCCTCAGCCCAGAGGGCTGACTGGGCACTTCCCTCCTCCCGGTGAGCTGCTGACCTTTAGCTTGGGTCTGTCTAGTGACTTCTGATAGATCAGCAAGGATCACTTCACATTGACAAGTACAAAGTACGGTACCTTGTGTAAATTAGTTTTCTCCAGTCTAAACTCCTTTTGTCAGATTTTCATGCTGTATTATCCCCCACTCCATCCTCTTTTTGTTTGGAGCTTGAATAATATAGGTCAATTCAATTCTGCCATTGTGCAAATCAGGTGACCAGATCAGCTCCTCTGCTGATTCATAGCTGGCAGCCCAGTACCCTCTGACATATGTAAAATGCTCTTCTGTGTTTGAGACAGGATCTCACCAACCTTCTAAGCAGCATTTGCAGATCAGAATACAGACAGAGGTGCTGAGTCTGATGCATGCAGCTACTCCTGTGCTGTGTTGGGTTCTGCAGTGGCATTTAAGCTGTTCCAAGTACCAGTATTATTCCTACACTCATGTGCAACTCCGTATTGCTGACAAATTGCAATGCATCACAGCTCTTTGCCTTTTCCTGGAGCTGCTAAGGCTGGAGAAGTGGATCCAGACAGCAAAGTTTTCATCCAGAAAACCTGCTGGTATGGAGGCAGGAGCAGGTACACGGCTATCAGACTCCTGTGACAGCACCTCCTCTTAGGTGGTTGGGCAGCCCTGCAAAGCTCTCCTCCAAATGTGGTCTGGTGAGGCTGGTCCCACTCCTGCCTCCCTGGGGAGGAGCTGTTCCACACTGAGCAGGACCCCCAAAATGTTCAAGTATGAATAAGCCACTTGAAAACTTTGAGTGGGGACTTAAGGTCCTATAAACTGAGGAGCTGAACAGAGACCTGAGACATTGAGAACACTTCACATAGCAGTCCCCATAGCCAGTTATCCAGAGTACCTGGTGGTGCCAGGACCTTGGTGTAGGCAGGGACAGCCAGATGAAGACATCCCACCCCAGCCAGTGCAGCTGGTCAGTAACTCCTGCCATGCACTGAGCGAAGATGCTCTCTGCCAAGTCCCACAGCCTGGTGGGAGAAGGACCCTCCAGACAAGGGAAGTGGTGGTGAGGAGCCCTCTCTGCTGGGTGGGGGGCCAGCTGCCAAGTACATGGAACTTTGTCTCTTTGTGGGTAGATGGGCATCAGAGAGGTGTAGCCTGGCAAGCTGGAGGAAAAGGTGTCCCAGCTGCTGTTGGGGAAGGCTGCAGTTCCCCCACCCTGGAGAGCTCTGCCCGTCACCACGCGCTTGGGCTCCATGGGAGGGAGGCACCCCTGGGAGCGACAGCAGAAATGGGCTGTGTGGCTGGCCAGGGTGGTGTGCAGGGACTCCTGCTCACAGGATCCCTGCAAGGGCTTGAGTCTGAGGCTTCAGGAAAGCTTCTCTTCCTCAAGGGCTGGTCTTGCACAGCAGCCTGCTGCTCAGCTGGGAGTTGAGCAGAGGAGCTTGGGGAGTGGTTGGTTTCTTCTGCAGACTGTATGAAATGATGTCTGGAGGGTTTTCAGTTTATGTTGTCATTAAGACTTACATGAGAAAAAAACTTGTGACTGTAACTGGGTGGTGAAAGCTAGCAGCTTGTCTCAGCTATTATTATACATGCCAGAAGCAGTAATGATTAAAGGGACTGCACTGTGAGGTAAAGAGATGCCATCCTGGAACCAGATGACTGGGTGATACAATTAAGATAAAGAAATCACATATTGTTGGCAATAGGGAAGCAGAAGTGATGAAATGTGTGATTGGGAAGTGTGGGAACAAGTTGAAATTAAAGAAAAAAATCACAATAAGGAGCAGAAAATGAGCAGGACTTGGAACAAGAGATGCAGTTGTTGAGAAGATAAGAAGAGCAGAAATAAATTGAGAGCAAACATCCTTGGAGTACAAGTGAAGACATACAAAAAAAATCTTTCCAAACTCTATTAAAAATAAGTTGCTTTGCTAAAATGAGAGCATTACAATTGGAAAGAAATGACAGTATTAAACCATTGGCCTCTATAGTCACTGCTCATGGAAGGACAGGGCAAAAACCCCTCATAGTTTGAGCTACGCTAGTCTGAGACTTTCTGCAGGGACCCAAACCTGTGTAATTATTGCACCTTTCAGGAATGGAGCACTTGGGATTTGTTAAAGAGCTGTTGTAGTAACTTGCCCTCAGTGACCACAAATAAACTGAAGCCAAAAGCAGTCTGTGGAATGAGTGAAGAGGTTGCCAGTGAGGTGACCAGGAGCACAGGGTGTCTCTCGGGTGGCCAGTGTGTCCGTGTGTGGGTGCACGACTCTGGCAGTGCATGCACCTCGTGAGGATGGGCCACCAGAGGTTTGGGGAAGAGCCTTAGGTGGGGTGGGATGGGGCCCTCCCAGGCTGTATTGGAGAGGCTGGTGCCAAGTGTCCACGTCTGAGTGTGCTGTGTCATAGCCCTGCAAGATCCAGGGAAGCCCTGACCTGTCTCTGCAGACAAAAGTGCCATCAGTGTGCCTGCTTTTGACTAAAACAGGCAATGGTGAGTGGTGTAGCTCTGTAGTTATGTGCTGCCAGGAAAGGATGGAACAGTGCTGTGGAGTGTCCAAGAGCAGACTGAAAATCCTCAAAGGGTGTGATGGTGCCTGGGGCAGCAGGTGGCCAGGGGTGAACTGCCCATCCCCTCTGGTGCAGCTGCTCCTCCCCTCTGATGCTACTAGATGGCAGTGGCAGCAGCCTCAGCTTGCTGACAGCTCATGAGCTGCATCTTCTGGGGAGCAGGAGCAATGATGCAGCCGGTGGGACTCTGCCATGTGCAAGGGCCAGAGCTGTCACTGGACTGGAATCAGGGCTGCACTCAGAAGTAGATGCAAAACATCCTTGGCACAGGTTCCCCTGGCAAGATACACATTTGTACGGTCTCAGGAAGCTCTGTACGAGAGGAAGAAAAAGTACAAGGCCTGGTGTCTATTTCTATAACCTGGTGAGGCTCTGGGATATGCTGGTGATGGGGCTGCATAAGCAGGTCGGTAGCACTGAAATGTGTGAGAGGAATTCTGTCCTTGTGCTGAGTACAAGATGTCTGTGCTGAGCTGCAGCTCTGAAACCTGTCACAGCCGATGGGAAAACTGACTGTCTCCAGAGGACAGAAGGGAGCTGCAGCTGGTAGCAGCTTCCAGAGGGCAGCTGAGGGCAGAAATGCACTGGCTTTCCAAGAGCCTGTGGTCCCAAGCCACACCAGCCCAGGGCAGGATGCGGCCAGCAGGCCCTCGCGGGCGCGAGGAGCCTGGGTCCCTGTGGGGGTGAGCAGCTAGTGTGTGCAAACACCATTGGCATGGTCCTCTCCAGCATCACAGCCCCAGTGGTGGCATCACTCTTCTCAGGGTTGTGATGCTTCTGTTTAGGTCTCGGGACACACTAGCCCCGTGGCCTCAGTGACATGTTTCCTCCTCATATTTGTCTCCACGTGCCCAAAGGGTGAGTCTGTCCATTCAGCAGGTAGGGGACAGGGTGGCTGGAGAGCCTCTTGCCCTTTCTGCCGCAGGGAGGGGCCGGGGCCGCGTCTGGAGCAGCAGCGACAGCGGAGCAGCCCCGGAGCGCTGGGGCCCGCCCCGATTTGCCCTTCTCGGTCTGCAGCTGGGCGAGCCAGATCCTCTCCTGCATCCCTGCTGTCTGGAGGGAATCTGCTGCGTGCTGCCTGGCCTCCCTGAGGAGCAGTCCCTCGGGATTCCCTCCCGCAGCTCTGCACGAAGTCAGCCTGCCACCTCCTCCGGGAAGTTTCCAAAGCCCTGGCTGCGTGTGCCCGGGCTGGCGGCACAGGCTGGCAGCACAGGCTGGCTCCCTGCACGTCCTCTGCTCACTCCTCGCTGATTTGGGGACTGATTACAGAGCAACAACGTGTTTGCATAGTTAAATCCTAAATCTTGTTGGTGTGGTGGAACGATTGGTTGCTGCTGTCCTCCTTCCATGATGTTTTCAGTGACTTCTCATTTGTTTTGAGGGAGCTCTAATAATAGATGCAGCACACAGTCCTGTGCAGGGAGAAAGCTTTATCTAATTAGTGGAATTAAAACTTTTGAGCTTGGTAAATTTGAGATGGCTGACAAGTGGATTCAAGTTTATTTTCAGTTCCCAGAAACTTGAGCTGTAAAATACTGCTCCATTCACAGAGAAAATGACCGTCTCCTGGGTGCCAGGCAGCACAGGGAGTGCCCCTGGAGCAGCCCCTGGAGCTCGGCTCTCGGGCACCTCTCCCAGGCATCCCCCAGCCCGGGCACTCCGGAGCAGAGAGCAGCAGCTCTGCACAGCCTGGCTGGCCGTGGGGACAGTGGGAGCCCTGACCTGCTGCGGGGATGAGCTTTGCCTTGAGTGCTGCTTGCTGGGCTGGTTTGTTTGGACAATGAAATGGAACTTCATCCGTAAGCAGTTTGAGATGGAGCATTTTCAGGCTGGCAGCAGGAGTGCTGTGCCACCCGCTCGCTGCCTGGCAGGCTGTGCCCTTTGCAGCCGGCGAGCCCCGCTCTCCCCCCGCCGTCTGCGGTGATGTGCCTTGGAAAGGAATGTTCTTAAACCTACAGTTGGGGATTCCAGGATACGTCTTTTTTTTTTCCACCTGTCATGTTCTCCTTGACCTCCACAGAGGGTTATGGGGTACAAGTGAAATTCAAATCAGGCAGGGGCTTTATTTGCTTGTCCTGCATTTTCTTCCTCTCCAAAATAAAAATGAGAAAGTACTACGACACTTGCACAGATGGATTGAGTCAGGGTGAAGATTTTAAACTTTATTCAATGAAGTGTTGGAGCTAACCAGGAAAATACAATTTTATCTGTTTAGCACACGTGCTCTGAGCTACTCGGGGCCTCCAAGTGATAGATGTTGCTCGAGAATTGCAGGCGTTTGCCATTGCACCTCATGGGAGGAGCAGCGTGAACATCTCCTCTGTGCTGATTTGAGCCGTGCAGGCATAGTGATACCATTGGCCAGTGGTGAGTGTGTGGAGCAGGTGGGTCCCATGGCCTTTTGCCTTGAACCTTTTGCTTCTAATCAGCAGAAACGTGTAAGGGTGGATGTGTCCCAGGTAAGAGGAATGCAGTCTTCTAATCATCTCCATCAGCTCTAGCAGTTCTTCCCGGTGAACAATGTTTTGTGTAGTGCACAGAGTAGCCTCTTACATATTAGGATCTAAAGCTAATGCTTGGCTGTGGTCAGGAAACTTTTCTGTGATGGGCCCAGGGTGAGGGCAGGACTGTGAGACTCCTGTATCATGCTGTTCCTTTCACCCCCTTGAAAGCTCACAGGCAGATGGCTGCACTGTTAATAGCATGATTGCAGAAACACCAGGCTTGTCTCATTCTCCTTTTTTTCCTCAGTTAGTTGTGGATTGTCACATTTTACTGGCACTGATTTTTGGGAATCCCCCTTGTCTCCTAGGTGATCATGTAGTATAGTTAGTACTCATTATCTGATCCTCTGAAGTTTGTTTTTAAGGACAACAGTGAAGTCTGTTAAGCAGTGGAGAGTGGAAATCCAATGACTCTTATTAAGGGATGATGTGGTTCGAACTGGGAAATTCACAGTGATGCTGAATGAGGAAATGTAAACACCAGAGCAAGGACTTCTGCTTCTTGGGGGTTTTTGTTGGGGGAGGAGGTCACAAGTATACCATGAGTCAACAAAGTCAACTGTGCCTCCAAAATGCTGTGGCTAAGCCTCCTCCTTATGACTTTGTCCTGCTGGTGCCTCAGGTTCAAATCATTACCATTCGTGAGCTGCTGCCAAGGGCCAGAGTGCAATTCTGTTTTTTTTATAGTGTCCGAATTACAAGGCAAACCTCTGTGGGTCACGGGGCCACAGCCTTGACC
>NW_008595104.1:8345-11841 GCF_000691845.1 Merops nubicus | reverse complement strand
TTATAATATAATAATATATTATATATATTTCCAATTTTAAATATAAGTACCCATTGGGCTGATGGACATTAAGTAACTGCATGTTCTACTTCTGTCATCTTCTACTTCTTAACCTTCCATAATAGTTCCAGCAAATATAAACACATAGGAATACTGTTCATTTTTAAGACAGCAAGGAGGGCTATACTGTCATGGGATAAGAGATGCACTGTTAAAGATGCACTCAAATTTATATATGTAGTCAGAGTTATTGCACCAAATAGATTTAAAACTTTTAAAAAGATCTAGTAAGCAGTCTGTTCTATTTAACATTAAATCACTAAAAATAAGATTAGCAACACTATTAAAAAGAAAGCTAAACTCCTCCCAGCAACTCTTCCTTCCCAACAACTACATTTCCTTTCTCTGCCCTTTGGTGCAGCAGCGCAAAACAAAAGGTCTACTTTTTAGAGTTTTGTCTTGAAAGCCAAATATCCCAAGAGATGGTGCTCCCTGCTTAAACTCCTACAGCAGAGAGAAGGGCTCTACAGAGAGGTCCCTCCAAGACTGTTGGCTTTCAAGAAACGCTTGGACAACTCTTAGATACATGGTTTAACTTTTAGGTTGCCCTGTGTGAAATTAGGACTTGGACTCAATGATCCATTTGGGTCTTTTCCATGGCAGGATACTCTATAATTGCATCATCAGGAATAGCCAACTAAAAATATTCTGATAAAAAATTTTGTGGTAAAGTGCATTCAGGTTTTCCGTGTGCTTGTGCCTCTGCTCTCTCTGTGGTTGCTGTTTCTGCAGCACAGAGGAAAAGATGTTGCTCTTCCAAAGATAAAAAAAGACCCCACAAAACAAAAGCTTCAGCACAAAACCCACAATGCTTAATTTGAAGCACTATTATAAATGCCATGCACTAAGTCACTGGTGCTCATGGTCAAAACAGCATTTATGGGCTGGATTTGATGCATGCCACAAACGCTTCCTATCTGGAACAAATGCATCCCAGTAAGAGAAAATTCAGAAGCAATGTAAAGGAAACACTTTGTGCTATGAACCACAACAAACCAGGTCACTGAAATACTTGACATTACAAAACTGTTGTATAATAGTAATATCAACATTCATGACACACATATTTTAATTTGAAAAATAGATACATGGAAAAAAAAAAAAAAAAAAAAAAACCCACAAACCCACAGATTAAAACAGGCCAACAAAAACCTGTTTATAAATAAAACATTTTAATAAGTTAAAAAAACATGAGTAAAAGTCCAGGACATTTTTTTCCTTCTTATCACACTCCTACATTTCCATTCAAGCAGCTGACATTGATTTTTCCCATTTGTGCATCATGCCACATAATTCTGTTGGACAGAAGCCTGTCAGACAGAATCCTGGTTTGTATCACATCCTGAATGAATAAAAGGTCAGGAACATGCTAAAGACATGATAACATAATTCCTCTATTAATAGCTTACTTAGCAAAACATCGTTAGACTCTAGATTTGCAGGTTTGGAATTTATTATTGTGCTAAGATTACTTAAGGTCAATTTCTTTTCTCTCAAGCAAAGGAAGTTTATTTCTTAGGATTTCTCAAGTGCTGCTCACTTAAAGATGTTCTCTTTCACCAGCACCCTCTTACAGATGCTATTCTTTAACATAGTCTTGTACATAAGAAGATGGAAACGTGTTCCTCTGCACCTACTGCTCCCATTTAGACACTTTACTAAGCATTACTAGAGAAACTAAAGCTCAGAGGTGCATTTTATAAGTGTGTTTTTATGTGAGATGAGGAACAAATGGACATTAGCCCCGCCAAGATATTGCCAAGCTGAGCCTGCTGCCAGGAGATTTCCCAACTCTGTAACCAGAAAAATCTGTAACATTCTTTTGCACGCTCCATACTCCTCTCTGATTGCAGCAACCTGCTGTATAAATCCTTTTCAACATCTCCTTGAAAGATATGATTAAGGCACAATGAAATTTTCTTTGCTCTGTAATTTAGGCTATATGTATTATTAAGAGGAGATTGAATCTTGGAGTGAAAACAAGCAAGTTAATTCAGGAATTACAGGCTGGTGCACCACACAGGCAAGACTTACATACTTTAGGAAGTTAGATGACATTCCCTTTATATTCTCAAGAGGTATGTGAATAAAAAATAATTTGCAAGATGTTACTACTAAGACTCTTCCTGTAAAACAGAATCACCTCCAGTTCTACTTCAAATAATTTTACCTCAGAAGAGATTAAAGTAGATATTGCCAAATGTGATAAAGAAATGTTAAGGTAAAGAAGAGTAGTGGAAAGGGGGGAAAAAAAGAAGGGGGGAGAATTGTGGAGAGGAAATGATTTTACACTCAGAGGTGCAAGGTCATACTGAAAAAGCAGCTATTCAGAGGCTCAGTCATGAGGATAACTCCTAATCAGCTACCATTTGGTAATTTTTGACCAGTGTTACTCAGACCTTACAGAATGGCAGCAGATCTTCATTCAGCACTGAATGAACACAATAGCCACCATGCTCTATACAGAACTCATGCAAATGTATAATGAAAAGCAACCTTCACCAGATTTATCCTATCAGCAGTAAAGAAAATATGCCATAGTTTAGATGACCTGTGATCTTGCTACTTGAATTATAATCATTATGTTTGGCTTAATCAAACATTATTACTTGAAGAGATTTTTGCAGAGCAAAAATGAAAACCAGAATGCTATCTTAAAGCTTGAATGAAAATACTAAGTCAAACCCATTAACATTTCTTACAAGTAAGCTGTAACTCCAAATTCAGCTAACATACTTGGTCACCAGAAGGAGTGTAGTAATTTTGGGGTGGTACTATTTATTTGGATAATCAGAATCAGGTTTGCATAATGAATCTCAACTGTGGCTTTAGAAACAGCATTTTAAAAACCTGCGCATGTGTTCTCTTATCCTATATAAAGAACACTGGAAAAGTGTACTTAACTCAAAAAAAAGAACGAAATTAAGAAAAAAGGAATGTCAAGTTCCAGTAGATTTAAAGAAGTCTACAGCTTCCATGTTAACATGGCTAACTTAAAGTCTTATGCATCTTGTAAAAAATTTTATCATCTGTCAATGTTTTCTCATCATTCCATTTATCTCCTAATTAAAAAGAGTATAAAAAATAAAATAAGTATATGTCACTTCCAAAGATGTTTAGCTCTGAAGGAAATTTGAGTTATTTTCACAGTGAAACCTGACCATAGCTTTTATACAAGCACCATGTTGTCCCTGTAAAAGACAACATCCAAAGCATTTTCTAAAAATATGGACTACACATATTTAAATAACTTGTGTTCTAAACACTGCAGCTAATGATTTTGTGAACAACATTTATAAATGTAAGTACCTTGCTGCTCTTCTTCTTCTTCTTCACTAGATGAAGCCAAATAAGCTTGAAAATCCATGTCAAGAAGTTCCTCTTTTTTAAAAGTTCTGTTAAGTGACATTACTCGCTCATGATCTGTCTCATCCCA
>NW_008595104.1:7783-8308 GCF_000691845.1 Merops nubicus | reverse complement strand
TATGGAAGCTGAAATATTTAAATTGAACATTGTAGATCTCTTTCTAGTAAAAATTGATACCTTCCATTTAAGAAGCTATGTAAACCTGCTATTAATCTTCTCTTCAACAATTAGCTACAACAGCCGTTTAAAACAAATTTAAATAGAAATTTTTGGAATCTGAATTTCAAGGAGTTTAAACTGCATGAAGGAAGAATGAAGTCTCCTCATGCACTGAAGGGTTCTGTAACAGCAGGTCACACGACACAAAATCTCTGTAAGCCACATTTCCTTTGTGGCAGAAGATATTGGTGTTGAAGCAGCCACCAACTCCTCCTCTTTCCTCTTTCAAAGGCAACTTGTTCTTGGAATCACACATGGATTACAATGGGGACAATCAGAGTATTTGCCAAACTGTGCCCACTACCAGAAGGTGAAACAAATCTGACCGAAAAATGATTCAACAGAAATTACTTATTCCTTGACTAATCACTTTTCCAATCCAATTCACTTCATGGCCAGATGGAAGTTTTGGCTGTCATGTAA
>NW_008595104.1:0-7752 GCF_000691845.1 Merops nubicus | reverse complement strand
GAATGAATAGCTACAAGAAGGGGAAGCAACTGTTTAGGCCTGTCACTATCACCAACAATGATCTTGTTGAGCTATGCACAAATACTCATTCTAGGCAAACTAGAAGACTTAACCATGAATAACAAAGTAATTCCACGTGCAACCTGTAACAGAGGTATAAGGAGGTCAAAATGTAGTATTTAATTTGTAACAAAGAAGCCAAATCTCTTTTAAAATCCAAAACTTGAGCTTATTTCTGGAGTTGCAACTTGTAGCTCAGGACACGCTTACATCTGTTAATATTTTTGACATCTTTATTTTGAAATGCTGAAGATAATCAGGAACCTTCTCCCCACTACTTATATAATTTATAAGCTGACGATGAAACTAAACAAATTAGAAAAACATTACAAAAACATTGTACAGATACCTTTGATGTTCCCATAGCAGCAGATGTGAAGTACTTTGGCTTATATGCAGCTATGTTCACTTCTGAGGCTACATCTTTTGGCTTATCATCAAATGTAACATTATCTGGAATAAATCTTAAAGGCAAATATAACACGTTATTATTCAAGTACACTGGGAAACTTCACAGTATAAACACTCTAAGCTTTTTTTTTTGTCATAAGCACAAAAGAATTTGCTATAAGAAAAAGCTGGTGAAACTGAAAAGGAAACATAAGAACTGGAGTACTCCACATATGGAAGATGATCTGTCTTGTTTCTGCACAGCTATTCCACAGGTCTGCAATGTATAACACCACCATGCTGGGGAAGTAAATTAAACAACTTCCAATTTGGTATTAACAGGGTCAGGGATGGGTTTTTCAAGGGGCTTTGTTTAAAAATCATCTTTTCAGGAAGCTTAGTTTTAAAAATTCAAACGAGAAAAATGAATAAAATAGAATTTGGAAACAATTTTTTTAAATAAAGACTTTTTAAGAAAACTTCTTATATCTTTAAAATTACAATTATTAGGGAAAAGAAATGTAACAGACAAAACTTGTGTAAAAATGGAAGACATTACATAAAAATAACAACTTTGTACGCTATGTGACAAACTACTTAGACATTTTTTCTTTTAATCACTGCGAATGTAATCTGACAAATACTATTCAACATTAAAAATTAATGAAGTAGAAGATTAGGAAAAACATTAGAGAATATCAAACAGCTGTGTCTGTTGTAAAACATGATCCTTCTATGTTTAGTAGCATAAAAAGTTCTGTGTTCATTTGGCAGAGATCATCCTCCCTGAAATGGTTCAAAGCAAATGAACTGAGTTCTTTTAGAAAATTATTGAAAGAAAAAAACTTGTCTTTCACTGGCTTCCAAGAGTGCCAATAACACAGACTCCAGCAGGCAAAGCCAGCTTCTGTCAAAAATTACTATGATTCAGTAACTTCCTCACTGCTCGGACTAAAAGGCTTTTTTTGGTAGTAGAAGGAAATACTAGCTGTAAAGCACAACTATAACTTAAATTTCTTTCTTTCTCAAACATGACTTTTGAAATATTAGAGCTTCCAGCTCATTCACAGAGGCTAGCAGAGTAATCTGTTGCAACATGATGACAACAGCAAGAATATTCTTGCCCTGTGGCAAGCAATGCTGGAAAAGACCACTTCTAGACTCTTAGGAAAAGAATTAAGAAAAAATTAAATAATTTTTAAAAGGCAGCAGTATGGTTTTTTTGTTTCCTAAATAGTACCACTTTATTTAATTGTATAAAAAGGGTGGAGGTGCATCCAGAACATTTTATCTGACTTCTCTGAGAGTAATCTCTCGATGGAGAGATCCCTTTCAAGCTTTCCACATTCTGGTAAAAATGCTCAAAACAAAGAAAAAAGCATCAAAAGGAAACCTAACAACTTACTGGAAGCCAAATTTATTTACAAATCTCATTTTAGTCACAGAATAAAGGCAAGATAGTTTACTCTGATTTATTTTAAATTGGCTTTAATTCTCTTTCTTCTCCCCAACACATAAAAACGTCACCCCTGGAGTTACCTGAGGTCTACAAAAGAGCAGCTACTTTCAAATTCCAGTCCATCACATTCCTCATAGATTTTATTGGCTGTTTCAGGAGAATCACATTCCACAACTGCATAGAAGTATTTCAGTCGCTTAAATTGATACTCACGTAGTTTTTCCTTATAAATCCTGCAAAAACAGAAACCAGCCAAGGGAGCTGGCCTTAACAACTTCTCATTTGCAAAATATTTTAATTCAGCTCATTAAAAATATGCAGCATTCAAACACTCTCCTAGTCTTATGATTAAACAGCATGAAGTTTCACCAGAACAAGTAATGAATAGAATCATTCATTCATATTGGTTAACTGAATAGAGAATTCAGTTTTATTCAAGTAAACAGACTCCATGCCTCTGTGCAGGCCACAAAGTAGCACTTAATGGTTCCTATCCAGTTGTCCTGGCTCTTGACAATGCTGATAAAAAGGCTGTTCAAATGCAAGGTACATGTTAAGAACATCAGATGCACTGGGAGATGGTGAGGACAGGACTGCAGATGGCAGATGCAGAAAGAGGCAGCGTGGGAGTGATGAAGAAGAAAGTGGTAGAGGTGAGGGAAGGAATCAGGAAACTAACAGGCAGCAGCACAGGTGGTGTCACAGAAAATGACAGCAAAAGAAAGAGGAAAGCAGAAAAGAGATTTAGAAGTGGATGGATTGGCACAAAGGATGCAGGAGAGAGATGGCAGGGATGAGATCTTGTCCCGTGCATTTGAAGGGCTCACACACAGGTATCACTAAAGTATCTCTGAGGTATCTGGATTCCTGTTTGTGGTATTCCCAGATGCTCTGGAGTGCACTGAGGAGTAAATGTAATGCTCCAGGGTTCACCTCGATGCACACAGTGAAGCTGTCTTCAGAATGCACTGGAAGCTCATCCATACACTTCCCTGACACACTAGAGACTTTCTTCAAAGGGGTCTGCACTTATTTTAGAAGCATCCAGCTTTTCCAAATATAGGACAGTCCAGCAGGATCTATTACACAGAAATGGCCCCAGTCAGGCTGCCAAACATCTGGAAATTCTGGAAAACTATAAAAGTAAAATCTCTTAAGCTCCACACATACAAGACTTTCAAGTAGAACAAAAGGAAAACCAGAAGACATGGCTGAAGAAGCCTGGACAATGGCAGGCATGGTGAGCTCAGCCTAGTCAGCCGGGGCTGCTGCTGGTGCCATTCAAGAAACCTCAATCTGGGAATTCTTGGCCTAGATTAAGTTCCCTGTTGATTGCACAGATAATTTTGCCAGTAACCAACAACGGGAGTTTCCTGCATGAATTGCAATTTGCAGAGGAGAAGTGCTAAGTTAAGCCCTCCACACATCTGTTACATTTATTATTCCAATGAGCTATGTAATAAAAAAAATTTAGCTCAATTATTAATGAGTTAATTTTCTCCAGTTCCGCTACAATGCATTTATTCAACACAATGACAATTAACCAGGGCCAGCTGCAAATATCCCTTGGAAAAGCTGTAAAATTAAGGCAGCCACATGATACTTCTACATCTGAACATTCTGGAAACCAGAGCTGATCAGGATCTTCACTGAGAATCAGGCACATTGTATCTCTCCTTTGAAGATAAAGTTCATACCCATCGTTCTCTGTGGTGTTCTCTGGTAGATCCAATAGTTCCATGGGCCCTTTTTGCTCCTCCTCTTTCAATCTCTCTTTTCCAAACTCTGAAGGATAAATCTACAAATATATCATAAAAGGAAATTTTTAACTGTAGCAGTATAATGTACACAGCACCTTAGGAAAAAAAAAAAAATCTCACTAAGCTCTTTTGTCTTTGTTTTCTCCCTAAAATCAGTAAAGGGATCAATTCCATGAATTTTAATATCATTTTAATTTACAGAAAAGACAGTACAATAAACAAACTGCCTGTTAGGAATAAAAATATTTGGGGACAGACCAGGAACAAAAGGAATGCTGATGTCATTTCACCTTGGCCCTTTTCAGAATGGGGTATTTGACTGACATTTCTTAAAAAGCAGGAGGCAGACACTAAAAAAGGGAAAATGTAACTTAACTGATAAGAATTCATCCAATTTATTAACAACCCACATGTGGTGAAAAACAAGAAGTGTTGTGCAACGGTAAAAGAGATTGGAGAGCATTTAGAAACAGCCAGATTTAAGGCTGAATTATCTAATAAAAAATCCACTGAAAATTAAAACTAGCCAAGGAAATGTAGTTGCCTCCCACTAGATTTTGAGAACTTCATTATTAGTCTTAGAAAAAGAGCATTTAGAACCAACCTTATAACACGAGAACTTAACAGCTTCATGTTCCAACTCTGTGAAACACATGCCTCTTACTCCACCATGTTTAGTTCTAACACAGCAAGTTAAATTTCAACAGTTTCTCATTTGTGATGTTAGTATCTCCTTTAGTTGTCCACAGAACTGTCTTACCTTGTTCTTATTTTGTAGTGTTTTGTTTTTTTTTTTTTTGTTTGGGGGGGTTTTATTAGTAAACTCCAGTTCTTCTCAGAAATCAGGTCTTACCTTAACAGAAAATACTGCTCCTCCCTTGGGTGTGAAAGAATTAAACAGAGCCAGCAAATCCTTAGCCTTCAGTCTATCCCAATCCATATTACAAACTGCCAACCTACTTGTAATCTGAACAGAGAGGGAGGAGAAAAAGGAGATGAAGTTCAAAGGTTTAATTCCTGACTGCTGTGGGGAACACACAATTGTCTAGTAGCTATCCTTGCTAAAAATCAAAATCAGCAACAAACTGCTGAAAAAAAAATAGAATCTTCCTAGATAGTTTGCATCAGTTGAAAGAGCAATCACTGGAGCACTTATAAATGGACATCAATAAGGAAGCACCACAGAATGAGCTGCACCAATCACAGATTTAGACTGCAGCTATACCATCAGCATTTAGGATTTGATATCATATGGTGAGTCACAACAGAAACTAGTATCACAGTATTAGAACACCAGCAGAGTACTATGGCTTGTTACATGCTAATTGTGCTCAGTTTTAGAAGTCCTGCTTCATTTTGTAATTATTTCCTATTTTCTTAAGGCCCGAGTTAAAATAATAAATTAGAAAAAGTGAAAAAAAACCAGTAATGAACAAAAGCAGTACTACTGCAGCTCTTGAATTTCTGAAAAGCTCGATTCTGTTTGTTCCTTCACTTATGAAGAGTTTATCTGTCTATAATCTTATCTGTCTGCTTCAAGGGAAGGGGAGACATGGTGACAACTCTCTCATTCTCATCTAATTCCACCATCACTTGCATTCTGCAGCTACAAGGCTGGAGCACGTTCATAAACAGTTGAATGGCTGAAGGTCTCTGATGAACTCCTAACAGTACCCATTTCAGAGTCTGTCATGCAGCAGCTTTTCACACGCAAAGTGTTGTTACCTCATCTGCCCGAGGAGCATCTTTATCCAGCTCACGCCAGGAGTGCTCAATCTCTGGCTCCTTTGGGAACAGATCATCCAAATCCTCATCATCCTCCGAGCTCGTCTCGATGTTCCCAATGCCTCTAGCCAGATCAACCCCATCATCACTGTCTTCATCACCCTCTGCACCGCTCTCTTCTTCACCTGTTTCCCCGTCATCTTCTGCCTCCTCTTCCTCACCATCTTCTAGATCCTCTTCTTCACTCATTTCCTCATGATCTTCTGGCTCCTCCTCTTCAGATTCTGCATACTCAGAAGCACCACTTGAAGGAATTTCCTCCTCTAATGAGCTTTTACTAATGTCATTTTGATCACAGGTGTCTCTGCATACAGCAACTGAAGAGGAAACATCAAGTATCCATTGTTATGTTAGAATTACAGATGATCCTTTACAAAGAGGAAAAAAAACCTCATGTTTTCTTCATACAGATTTACAGAACCCCTGAAATCTGTAACAATGTAAACAACAAATGACATCAGGAAAGTGCAAACAGAAATCATCAGTAGCACCTCTATGGCTTGTCTAATCTAATCTAACCAAACCTTATGCAATCTAAGGTCTTTTGAGGCACAAAATTGTGTTACCAGTCTCAAACTCTAATGAAATATTACTTTGTTACTCTATTTATACATATAGCATCCACAGGCAGAAATCAGATGTCAGTAATGCAAGCTATATGCACACACAAGCAATATACAGGAAGTTGTTGTTCAAGTCACTTGCTCTCTCTTATGCCATCTATGATCAGTGGCTTGATGCTGTCATCCTCATGCTTTCAGCCAACAAGCATTGCTATGCTGAAGCCCTGATGGTATCAGACCTGACATTTCCTATTCAGTTTGATAAATACAGTTGTGTATACACTTCTATACATGCTACTTTTCCAACTAACCAACAATTTCAGCTCCAGTAATTAGAAGGATACAGATGTTCACAACCTTACTGAAAAATCAGCACTGGCTCCATAAAGAGCTGATGAGCTCCCAACCCTCAGCAACAGTGAGTCTGAGCCAGTCAGATGGTTTTTGATTGATTAAGCAAAAGATATTCTATGGATAAAACAAAGCAACAGCATCCAAGCAAACACAGCTGAATTCCACTTGTTAGTTCAACAACTAACCTGATTCTTTCATTTTTCCTCCTAGGGAATGGTCCCTTCTGGATGCTTTAACTGGTTTACTACCACTTCGTTGTGAAGACTTTTGTTTGTTTTGAGTTGAAACTGACCTTCCTCCTGATGCATCTCCTTGCTCCTCCTCCTCTTGGCATACAATACCCTTATTCCCCCCAGAGCAATCATTTTCTGTTGGGCTTTTCTTAGAGTCTTCTTTCCAGTTGACTTTAGACTTAACTTTTCGTCCTTTACTTTTAAGGCCATCTAGTTTTGTCCCTGCTTCATGTGTTTGGTCCACCCCTGGTTTCTTTATTTTGCTCTCCTCCTGAGGGAGACCATCAGCAACGAGTTTCGCAGAACCTGCTTCTCTTTTAGGCTTGGCTTTTTTTTTCTTCTTTATTTTCTTTTGAGAATTTTCTTTACTCTCACTTTCTGAAAGATCAGAGTCAGATTCTGACAGGGCATAAAGTTTCCTCAGGTTTTCTGTAGAAGTGTAGCTAACAGGGCGACCTCTTTTATCCATGGTGCATTTCAGTTTAAACTTCTCATCATGAAACATAGCTCGGAACCGTTTGTCAATCTTGACTTTACGTTCTTTCTCAGGCATCTCCCAAAATCTGGGATCCCTGGTAATGCGGCTAAACCGCTCATCTCTCAGGATTTCCTCCTGGGATGCCATGTTTGATGCTGTTGAAGACTTGGATATCTGCAATGTGAAGAAAAAAACCAGAAATTTCTAATTAAAACATCTGATCAACCCAGATTTAGGTAAGTAAAACACTTCTGATTGATAGAGCTGAGTAATATAAATTTAGATATTTAATAGAAAAAAAATAATTAAGCAAAGTTATATTTTTAACAGATTTCAGGCTTCTACCTAAAAAATTATTTCCAAAGGCACACAGGGCAATCTAAATAAGTCATAGATAATCCTGTAACTCCCCAGACTTGGCCACAAACCTCAGGTTCTTCAGGTAATAGAGATGCAAGTAAACAAATCTTACCAGCTCCAGATACACTGATTCAGTGACGCCCTCAACTAAACAGACCTGACCAGCTGCACACACAGGGACTAAGCGACTCCCTGCAGACCCCAAACAGGCCGCCCAGCAGTTTCACGGCCAGCCAGACCCCAGACTTCGGCTCCCCACAGCACGAGGTCATGTAACACGATACAGCGCTGGAAGGAAGGAGCCGGCAAT
>NW_008595103.1:0-329 GCF_000691845.1 Merops nubicus | reverse complement strand
AGCCGGCGCAGGAAGAGGGCGCGGACCCAGGGCGGCATGGTGTGCGTGGTGGGCGAGCGGTGGTGCACGTTGAGCACGCAGACGCTGGTGATGATGGAGAAGGTCACCAGCACCATGGTGAACATGAGGTACTTGCCCACCAGCGGCACGTCCAGCGAGGTGGGCGGCACGATCTTGGAGATGAGCAGCAGGAAGACGGTGAGGGCGAGCAGGACGGAGATGCAGAGAGTCATCTTCTCGCCGCAGTCGGAGGGCAGGTAGAAGACGAGGATGGGCAGGGAGGGGATGAGGATGCAGGGGATGAGGAGGTGGAGGGGGTGGGAGAGCGG
>NW_008595102.1:2370-37313 GCF_000691845.1 Merops nubicus | reverse complement strand
CCTGCATCTCACAGGGCCAGCCTGCCAGACACGTCCCTCTGTCGCGTGACAGGCCGCTGGGTTGTCTCACACGCTAGGAAAGATTTGAGAGGTCTGCCTCGTCACCGAGAGGCCCCCGCAGGGTCCCCTCTGCTGTCCTCACCCAGCCTGGTGTTTAGGGGGGCTGGCAGGTGAGCTTCCTCCTGGGTTTGGTCCAGAACTGGTGCCCAGAGATGACTTCCACTCTTCATCTCCCCTTCTTTCTGATGGGGACACTCTGTGTTTACTCTTGTTTTGTTTTTGTTTCAGTAATCTGCCAGCATTACCAGGGCAGAGACATTCACTTTCTGTGCCCTATTGGGGCAGAAGGACATGCAGCCTAGGAGAGCCCAGGACCCACACCAACCGACCCGTGGGCAGACCGGTATGGGTGAGCGCCTGTCAAGTTTGGGTGCAGAAAGCCAGTGGTTCTTCATGCCTGAGGTGTGTTCATAGTCGCTGGCTGGTCCAAAAATCTTTTGCCCAAAATCCGAGTCCCCACATGTCAAGCTCCTACTTCCAACCCCACTGTCCTGGCGTGTCTCCAGTCCCAGCTTCCACAGTGGGAAAAATCACAGAGCCTCTCCTTCCAAGTGGCTCCGACACCCGGTCCTGCTCACAGCCCCACAAACCCCAAAGTTGGCTCTGATGGCCTTGGTGAAGAAGAGCGTGCTGTTTTTTCCTCAAAAGTGGGCTATCTGCCATGAACCACAGACTCAAATTGTGGTGAAGACTAGGGCAACCCATACATCTACATTTTCAGATATGTCTTGTTTTTCCACACATAAATCTCTGCAGTTGGATATTTTTGGATGTTTTTGTTGTTTAAGCTTTATAGATTTCTCATGTTTTTCTGAATATCTGGTTGGCCCATCAGGTCAAAAGCCCCTTGACACAGTGCAGCGTGTCTCAGAAAGGTGCCCAGGAGTCACCCTGGAGTACCTGGGGCAGGTACACATAGTACACACAGTCTAATTTGCAGACCTACAGTGTGTGTACTGCCCAATATATCAAATATCAATCTGAAATGCAAAGAATAATTCTACAGGGCACGTGCAATATGTCTGATTATACTTGCTGGAAGTACCAGACTCACTTCCACCATGCACTTGCTGTGCATCTGTCTGCAAAATCTTGAATAGAAATATGGGAGCCCTAGAGGAGAATTTGCTGCCAATGTGTTACTCAAGCTTGCTTCATCTGTCCTTCATGTCTTCCCATCCATAGTAACGAGTCACATTAACAGGTTGGTACTTGTGTGATCTCTTCGATTCCTGAAGATTACCTCTCAGCTGTGTCTCAAGAGCAGAAGTTTCTGGCACTGCTCACTGCTGTTGTGGCCACTTCTGCTCATGTGGTTCACACCATACTAAGGCTACTCATACAATTTCCCCATGATCCTATGGCATGAGACATGCACCTCATATCTCCAATGGCTTAGATGGAATTATTCCAGGCATAGCTGAATATAATTTTCATCAGAATCTGGCCTTTATTTTAACTTCATTTAGCCCTTGACTATGTTTCAAGTATGTTTCATCTTCCACAGACCTTTCAAATGCTCTTATATTTGCACACTGTTGTAATGAGTGCAGCACAAGAGCTGCTCTGATCAGCCAGGCAGAATTTGTGGATGCAAGACAAGGTGCTTATGATGGCTGGACTGAAGCTGAGACATGTGCCTCTATTGGATAGCCATCTGAGTCTGAATCTTGCCCTTTCTAGCAAGCTCTGAGCATGTAAAAAATTGCTTGCAAAAACAACATCTGAAAAAAATCCTTCTAATTTTAAGGGTAACCATCAAAAATTTTAATTGATTAAAGAAAGTCCCACTGGACCATGCACGGGCTCTGAAGAAAAGGCCCAGAGGAGCATAGTGAACTGAGGGGAAAGCCCGAGAGTTTGTCAGAGCTCTTGTAAGAGTTGCGCTCTTGCTCTTTCCTCATGGAGCACCCCGTATGCTCTGCAGGATTTGAAAGACCCTGAGGAAGAGTCTGTGGCCGGCCTCCGTGTCATGAAAGCGCCAGTGTTAATGCGGCACCCTCGTCGAGCACGTGAGGCTTTCCCCAAGGCCTTGAGAAGCCCCTTTCCTGACTCTTTGTTTTGCTTCCCTACAGCTCTGCCTGGACTGAAGGGGTTACTGTCTCGTACAATATAACAGTGGGGCTGACTTGGCTGGAACAGACATTAACTTCCACAGTAAATCTGGCAGGAGCTGGTAATTACAGAAAAAGCAGCCAGGGGTCATGGCCAGCCAATGCTCTGGAGTAACAGAGCAGAAAATCAAAACAGAGGGGGAAGGGAAATCATATTCATCATAGTCTTAGGGCTGAGGTCGGTCTCCTCCAAACTATCAGGAGCCTGTCGTCAATTGTTATGTTTAGAAGGAGCCTCTGGAAGATGAGGTAATAATAATGTTAAACATTAACTTGTTAGTGCTCCTGCTGCACTGGAAATTCACCTCCACCCCGGCACAGCTGGGAAGGGGGAACGAATGCTCCCTGGAAACAGCCGGGGCTCCAATTTGCTAATTGCACTCCTGCACTGGTCCCATTCCTGGCAGGTTTCGAGTGCTGACACACGACCCAAAGGTTCCTGCTTCATGGGTCCTGCGCTCTCCCCACCAGTCCTGCACTGGTTGAGAGTCCTCCAGCACACCCTTCTCCCCTCGCTGTGCTCCGAGCTGGCAGGGAGAGCACACTGGCAGCTCCTCGACAGGGTGGCAAACACTTGTGTATGGAGCAGGAGCAAGTGTCCTGATAAATCCCAGGAGAAAAGAAGACTGGTGCTGTAACTGCTGTCCTATAGCTCCTCACAGCTCAGCACTCCAAAATCTCTCCTTACCGCTTGAGCTACAGTAGTGGCCACCCTGTAAGCAGGCTAACACCAGCTGAGAGCCCTTCCATGAAGGAGTGAGGTCGTGGCAGCATGGGACGGGCTGTAAAATGCAGGGCAACTACCAGGTAAAATAGTTACCTTGCCACTGGAGAAGCCAGCAGCTCTTCAGTGCTCATTTAGGCTTCTGCTTGGGCTCTCGCATGCACAGAAACCATCACACCATCTTGCTGGGAAACCCTGTCCCTTGACATGGAAAATGGGTTTTATCCCTGGGCATGATGCAGCTTGGCAAGTACTCTCCAATGGCTGCCTGGCCCCACCCAGCCCTTCTGTTAGTGGGGGGCATCAAACCTGCCTTAAAGGTGTGCTGAGGCTTAAATAATCCACCAGTGCAGAGCAATGCTGACATCTCCAGAAGGTGAGAGCTACTGAAATGGAGAATTCAACCATCAGTGGTAATATAAAAGAACTTGGGGTCTAGTGCACAGAAAACATGAATTAACTGATGCAGGTTGAGCTGACCTCCAGAAAAAGTAATTCGCAGAGATCATCCCATGTGCTCTGTGCATGGTGGGCTCACTTGTGTGGCAACTCTGTTCCGCTTCGAGGGGCAAGCCCCTCGCCAGCTGCTACAGAGGGGGTCCAGAACAAGAGCCCCTTTTCTGCCAGGCTGGCGTCCCGGCTCAGGCTGAGTGATCTTGGATAACGCTGGAGAAATGGTTTGTTTACTCGTCAGATGACTAACGAGGTGGCCCGACCCGCCTCTCTGCGTCGGGCGGTGCTCAGTGGAGCAGAGATGCAGCAGGCGAGTGGCCGCCACCGTGAAGACGTGGTGGGCTACCAGCTGGCTCAGAGAAGAGAGGGCAGGAGCTGTGCGTGACGGCCCGTGGCCAGCCACTGCTCAGAGCAGAAATTATCTGCTGGCACCAACCCACCGATTGTATCCCGATAGAGCTGACTCTTGAAGTAGCACTGGTGTGGCAGTAATCCCACTGGCAGCACACAGGGTGGTAAAACAGACACCTCTAAGTAGATATAACACAGCAAAGTGTAGATTACAGCTTCTTCATATACACACTGTCTTCTACTCACTCTGCATTCATAAAAATCTATAAAAATGGGGAAAAAAGAGAGAGCGGGCTCAGACTGGTCTTCACCTGCTGGTAGCCACTCACTGCCATGCTGCACACATCACTTTGCAAGTCACTCTACCTCAGCTTTCTTGTTCACTTCAGCTATCTGACACGCAAACAAGTTAGCTCATGGTGAGGAGCGTGGGCGGGAGGTGGCCCGTGCACTGGTGGGCCAGGGTTGCAGCTGGGTAATAACCAAGCCATGGCCCCAGATCGTGATGTACTTGTATTTCCAGGCTGCTTGGCAGGCTGTGGTGTGTGCCTGGGGCTGGGGCTCTGGCTCCTTTTCCTTGCGTTTCTAGTCAAGTAAGAACTGGGAACTACAAATATCTTGTTTTTTCAGGAGATTTCTAGCCCAACTTTTGCAAGCCCAAGGTGTTAACATAAGCTTCGGGTGTTCACACAAACTCTGGAGCGCTTCTCTGAATTGCAGCCTGCTTCTGTTCAGGAGTATGCCACACTGTTCATGGGCAACATGAGCCCATGCAGCTGCAGGCCAGGACCCACCGGCGCTCTGCCACCCAGGTTGTGAGGAGACCAGCCGGCAGACACTCTCTGGGGCAGTCTGAGGGACTCCAGGTCTGTGACTGGCCATGCAGCTCTCCAGTGTCTAGGCACAGTTACTCCCACGTAGCATTAGCAGGCATAGTTTGCTAGAATTAAATATCTCCAGGGTAAAAGGTCCAGGTCTGGACTTCTCTGAAGAGGGCCAAACCAAGTGCCACTTGAACTTTTAAACCATAAAATGTAAGGACACGCAAAAATAATAGTGCAGGAATCTTCAGAAGATGTGGGAACAATTCTTACTTCAAATAAGAGTGCCATTTTCCCTAACCTCAGTGTCATGATTCAGCATTTCTAAAGTAAATAAAGTACAATAACAAAAGCAAGAAACTAAGAGGTTTGTGTGGGATCAAGGTAGAAATGAATTTTGCAACATGAGAGAGATGAAAGGTAGATTATCATGAAAACAGGACATCTTGATCCTACCACTAAGGAAAAGCTGAATCCTCCACCACAAAACCTAGTCTGAGTCATTGTTTAATGAACCGAGCGTTGCTCGCAAAAGCTCAGCTCTGAGCTCTTTTTTTTTAGATAATAAAAACAGTGCTGATATTTTTATATTGAGTTAATGGTCTTGAAGAAGAGCCACAAAATTGTACTTTGCTGTACAAACTTCTACTGAAGAGAAGTAAATCTGGAGGGTTACAAAAAGATTCTGGATGCACTGTTTACTTAACCCCCCCACCCCACCCTCTTCTTTCCCTCCTACACGAGCACCTAAACCCACTTGTGTGCTTGCTGGGAATCACAAGGTCTGTTCTCAGGGTTGTGGGGTTTTACAGTATGATTCAAAGAAAAGTAGAAACCATCCTGCTCTCTCCTTGTGTTTGCCAGCTCTGCTGACACCGAGGAGGAGGATGCCAACATAGCTTAAACCTCAGCAGACCTTTACAGAGCTGGCTCAGTGTTTCTATCCACATTTTACAGCTGGAGAAATAAGTTCAAAGGCAGGGCCTTGATGGTACCAGTGTGCTTTTACAAAACTGATCCAGCTGTCCCAGAGTTAGCAAGATGAGCCTCAGCACGGGCAGGTCTCCTTTTGAAGACAGCTGAAAGCTCCCCTGTCTCCAGCCATCTCCTGGCAGTGGTAACTTTGCTGCTGCGCTGTTAGTAAGAAGGGATTTCTATGACAATGTTGTCCAGGTGGGGTAAGGCAGAAGCAATTTGCCCAGGACCAGCGTACAGGTTAGTGTCAGAACCAGGAAAGGTAGCTAAATCTCTGGCTCCTCGCAGTTAAGGATGTGTGTAGACAATTGGGCTGGGAGCTTGTCATCACCTCTTATGAGGAAAGTGAAAGGGGGAGGCCTCTTGGAGAGCATTAGTGCTTTTATTGCAGAGCGATATTACAAAAGATTGCACAGTGGAACATGTTCCAGAATCAAGAGGGAACTCAACCCTAAATCTTTTGATTCCTTTTGCAGCTGGAAACATGTCACAGCAGGATCCACTGCAGGTCCTGGTGCTGGAAAACAATGGAGATAAATGGTAGAAGAAAGTTTTTCTCATAGAAAAACAAGACCTTTTTTTTTTTTTTTTTTTTTTAACATGAAGTTATTTTCACACCAGGCCTCTCCCTCACACTAGCAGAGGGACGGTGACAGGCTGAGGGATGAGGAGATGTGTCACGCGACGGGAAGGTGGAATTCAGCAGTCAGTTGAAGAGACGTTGATCTAAATTATACCGCACTTTACTGCTGTGTGACCCTTTCTGTTACCCTTTGACTGGGCTTTCTGAGTGCTTCCGACACAGCTTTCCATACTTAGACTGCAACATTTCAGATACCTGCAACTGTAAAACTTGGTGAGGAACAGCCTGAGAGCTTGACTCCCTCACCTTGAACCTCCTTGGATGTGGTCAGGGCGTAGCCAGCCACTGATGTGTGAAAGCCAGCATTCGCTTGCTCACTCATTTGCTTTCAACCTCCACCCCCCATAGCCATTGAAATGTTGCTTTTGGCAAGAACTGGGGCACAGGGGAGGGACAATTACCACGAGCAGTCATTGTTTGCAGAATGTTTTTCTTAATGCTTTAGAAAAAAAAAGAAAAGGGTCAGGTTGAAAGGTCAGCCGACCTCTTTGTTTTCTTTGGAATGAGAGATTCAAACCCTTCAGAAAATGTTTTATTAGCTCTTCTGAATTTCACTTTCCGCAGAGGTTTTCTCTCCAGGCAATGTTTAGAGGCACCAGCAAGGAGTGCCCACGCTCATCAAGCTGAAGGTGATTTAAGGAGAACAAAATCTGCACCTTGGCTAATGGAAAGCAATTCTTTGCTTCCAATGTTGCTGTGAAAGAAAGCCCACTTGACTGCTGAGGAAGAAGGAGCTTGGGGAGTGAGCAAAGGGCTGTGGCTGCAGTTTTACCTCAGCCCTGGTCAGCACTGATTGGAAGACTCCTCCATTTGACCCAGCCATCAGCTACTCCCACCAGGAGCAGTTACAGTCTCATGAGCAGATAACGAATGTCTGTAGGACAAGTCCACCCAAGTGGCATTCCAGCATTTCGGTCTCTGTGGAGCGGGGCTGGCTGGTGGGGGCACCGTGGCAGCAGACTGGCACTGAGCAGAGCAGGGCTCGGGCTTTGCCTTCCTGACCTCCTTTCTCCCTGTGGAAAAACACAGAAAATGAGATTCCTCTCCTTTGTGAAGGGCTTTCAAACCTGATGACAAAAGGGCAGTATTCAGAGCTGGAAACTATTATTGGTTTTCTCTGGGGGCATTCAGTCCAGGACAGGTTGGGGATTCAGCAGTAAATGAGGATAAGAAATACCATTTACTATAGCATATATGTGGGGAAAAAAAAAAAAAAAAAGATGACTTAATTATCTTCATTTTGGTAACTTTCCTGACCACCACATATTCAGTAAAGTATGTTTTCGAAGCAATCCAGGTAGTTCCGTTCATGGTTTTGGCACTAAGACTGACTGATTTCTTCCTCTTTTTTATTTCCAGGGTTGTAGTCATTGAGATGTAAAAGACGTGGGCTCCAAACAGAGATGCTCCTGCAGTTAGGGCTATCAAAATGGTGTGGGGGCCCTCAGGGAAGGTGTTCAGACCACAGTTTTCTCACCATGTATCAATGTATCAAAACCAGTAGTTTTTGTATAATGTACGAAGTACCAAGACAGTAGTTTAGTATACAGCCTGCCTCCTTCAGCACGCGCTGAAAAAGCTTGAGTTTTTCATTCATACTTCTCAAAATGCTTCACAGCAGGAGCAGGTATCACTTCCCTCTCCACCTATACTCTTGCACACAAGTGCCAAGCCCACCTGACGTTGCTAACGTGTTTATAGCTTATTTGGGGATGTGAGTTGAAAACACAGGCGTGTCTGTGCACGGCAATGAGCAGACCCATGTCAGAGATCCAAGAAGCAGGTATAAATAAACCAGTACAACACTGGGTGAGGAAAGTAGCTCAGCTCTTGGACTCAGGACAGCTGTGTCAGCAGGGTATCCATGCTGAAGGTGGCCCAGCTGATAAACCTGCTCCCTGCAGTTGCTACAGGGCTCATCCAGTGTGGCTGCTGGGCTTCCAGGCTCCAAGATGCTGGCTCTTCTGGTCTGGGAGAGAGCTCAGGAGTTGCTGCACCACAGTCCAGAAAGCAGTGTGGACACTATTTCTTCGGATGTGGGAACTGGGGGGATACCGTTTACCACCAGTACACAGTCCCTTCCTATTTACACCACCTTCATTAATGTGTGTGAGTGACAGCTTCTCTCCAGCTCAGGCAGAGGCTGGCTTGGTAGTAGCTCCTCACAGGTGCCAGCCAGCCCCCAGTGCAAGACATTAGGAGGGCTCTCCTTCCTCAGTAGACCTCCTGCCTCTGGGCTCGACCAGTGGCTCAGGAGATGAGCCCATATAAAGCTTTTCTTTACAGATGCAAATCTTGTTCCCTCACCCAAAATAGCACTGCCCTGCTGCATGGCCTGTCTCTCCTCTTTGCAGTACCACCAAGCCCTCAAGGGCATCAGAGTCTCTGAGTGGTGGAGAGGCCAGAGATGGTGCAGGTTCATCCTCTGTAGTTTCACCAGACAGGAATTTTGGTCAGCTACGTCCATCTGGGACGGCAATTTGATCCTGCAGCATAAATCTACGGATCACAAACCAGAGCGGCGTGAGTCTCAGAGATAGGCACCCCACGTGAATAGGAGCCACAAAAACAGAGTCCTGACCCTCTGCTCAGGCAGGGGAACCAACGCCCTGGCAGCTCCGCGAGCGCTCCGACTCTGTTACCTAATCTCCAGCTGTGGGCTCCGCGCTGTGCCAAGTCTCCTTTGGCTCTGTCTAGTAATAATCGTTTCTGGAGTCCCGCCAGGGCCTCCTGCCAGTTCCAGTCACACTCTGCTAATGCGAGAGGCAGAGTTTATTAATTCATCGCCAAGGCCCATTGTCTGGGACACTGCCTGGCTGTTTATTTACTCCAATATGGTCTGTATTTACTCAGACAGAGCAAGCGAGGGGACTTTGTTTAACTTTGCAAGACCTTCTGCTGGAGGAGACATGTGACCTTATGCAGAACTTCAGATAAATGTTCAGAGCTCGGGAAGGACCTTTTTTTTTTTTAAGTGTGGCCTCAAATAACACCGGTAGCCAGTATTGACAAACTGTAGCGAAGTGTAATAAAGGAAAGGAAAACATAATAAGAGTTCTCATTTGAAATACATTTGTGAGTGTTTTGAAGGTAAAAGGAGAAAAACAAGTGCGTACCCTAGGACTGAGGCCATGAGATAGAGATTTGCAGCAAAGGGAAAGGGCTCTGCTTAAAGAAAGGGGCAAGTCAAGACATGTTCACCTGAGGCCTCCCTCCCCTTTCCACCTCTGAGGTGGGAAAAGGCTTCTGCAGAGGGCATGTAATGTCACCTGATGGCAGCACACTGGCTGTGATATGCAAGGGCACACAAGGAGACCAGTTGTGAAGCCCAGTAAAGCTTTGCCCATCAGGAGAGTTGGGTTTTTTTCCAGGCAATGCTGCCATATTGCCACAACCCTCAGTGTGAATTTCCGTTGGAGTAACAGTGTCTTCTGCTAATGCAGATGAACCTGAAGCTTAAATATTATGTTTTCTTCGGCAGTGAAGCCTATTTAAGGAACTCTTGCTTTCTTGTCCTTGCTCTCACCTTTGCACTGCTCTCAGTTGCACCTTCATTTGTTGTGAGATTGTCTTGTGTGACTGAATCTTTGCAAGGATCTTGGTTTAGGAAGGAAGAAAAAAAACCCAGACAAACTTTTTTCCCCATAACTTATGATATTTACAGTCCTGGCTAAAGCACCTTCATGTACACGTATACTGCGTAAGCTCAGTCCAGAAAAAGGCTAAAATATTGTTTTAATTCTGCTGGCTTATTTAATGTGATAGAAAGTGCATGCATGTGCATGTGTATACAAACATACAGGGCCTACATAGATCTGTGTATTTATAGAGACCATTCCCTTGGGAGTGGGGGTAGGGAAAATATGGCAATCTGAACAGTGCATGCTCTTGCTCTTGTCTGGCTTGTTTTAAATCAGCTCCTCAATGCTATTGTAACACGGGTTTGTATTTAATTTCCTGTGTTTGTAACTCAAGCCAACTTCCAGTGTTGCTTGTGTGAGTGTTTGTTTGGGTTTCTCTGAGGGCCTTTCTTTTGTTGGAAAGTGTGAGGATTTTAACATAGCTGTTAACACCGCACTAAAAAGCGTGATCTTGTTTTCATTGGGGCAACTGCTGAAACACCCTCCTGCTCACAGCGGGAGCGGCGCTGGGTCCCCGGCCAGCATCAGCACCTCCACACACCGGCCCCACCTCTGTCTGGAGACACCCTACAGCCTCCGAGGGAGCCTGAGCTCCTGCTTTGCACCAGTGTGAAAGAGCCTGTGACTGACCCAGCAGGTGGATTTAGAGCCTGCAGCTCCAGAAGTCTTCTTACCTTTGCTGGACACGTCCCCATCGCTGCCACTGCTTCATGCATGCACTCAAACCAACTAAATGTGCTTGGTCGTGAAGCCAGCACCGTGTCAGGGCTAGTGATCTGTGTGCTTCTCTCTTTGGCCTGGCCAGCAAAGCATCTCTAGCATGAACTTAGAGGGCACCACCTCCTCCTTGCTGCCTCAAGCCAGACCCAGCCTGTGTGGATATTTTATGCAGGGACAATTGACCTCATAGTATTGGTGGCACCAGCCTCGGGACACTGTGTTTGGCAGGAGGGTGAGTGGGGGTGGTTTCTGTGGCTTCCAACTATCACCACGATGGCTTCTCTTGGGGTGATGTGCTGGCATTGTCCCATTGCCCACAAGTGGCTGTGGCACAACCAGGGCCACCCCTTCAGCCTGCTGCCAGCCGGGCTGTTTGTACACCACGGTCCCTGCCTGTCCTCCACAGGCCAAGGCTGCCTCTCCAACATGCACAGCGGCAGATACCACTGGTTTGTTTACTGGAGAAGTTTTGCAATGGAGTGTGAAGAGCAGGATATAATGGTCAGGGTACCACGTGTGGGGTAGTGCCAAAACAGTGGGGGGTAGATGATGGGTGTGTTTGTGTCTCTGCAGAACAGCACACGCTGCCTCCCACTGGTTTTCCTTTTCAGTGGGAACCAGCAGCCTCTATGCTGGAAGGTGGAAGGTTCAGCAGAAGTTTGGGACCCTCCAGTCTCCTGACCTGCATCGTGTGGAGCACGTTAAACTTATCATCCTTTGAGCTGCATTATCCCAAAACACTTAGAAGTGAGAAGATCAGTTCTTGGGAGGTGGGCACCAGGGCTGGGCAGAGCCCAGCATCTCCCTGCCGTACCCCACCATCACTGCTGACTAATCCTAACACCTGCTGGCTCAATCAGAAGAAGAGTGGCCCAGCGCTATCAGTGAAGTTTCCCCGTATATATATTTTCTATACCATCCCTTTTCAGACCAGATTATTCATTTTTCCATGCTTTCAGGGCCTGGGTCTGGTATTCCCCAGTGGTTTATTTGGAGTAGCATGTGAGTCCTAGAGGATGTGTAATCTTATGTTGACCATTGAGCTTCATTTGTGTATTTTATTAGTTAATTTTTAAACACTGACCTAGAGCTCTGGATCCATTTTAAAATAATCCAAATTATAAATAAACAGACTGCCTAGCATGGGCTTGGAACAATAAATCAGGAGAAAAACAATTAAACACAACAGGAAAAAAAATTGGTCTTGAGAGAAAACAGACACTGAAAGAAGTAAAGGCACACCAACATATATTCTAGAGGGAGAAGCAGAAATAGTACAAGAATGAAAGAAAAGGAAAAAAGGTAAAGAAACTTCATATGCTTTAAAAAAAAAATAAGAAGGATTGCATTCAGGCAATAAATAACACAGCATTAGCACAAACATCTCTGTTAGGCTTAATTACAACCGATTCATCTTAATGAAAAATCAATCCCCTAAGCAGCTCTTACTATTCATCTTCACCACTTGTACCTGCTAACTGAGCCCGAGTGTCACAAGAAGAGCCCCTGCATGTATCACATGGAAGATGACATGGAGCTGAGCTTAACCCTCCCCACTGGGGTGGTGAAGGCACCGTGAAGCTGGGCAGCCGTGGAGCGGGGCAGGGGGGTGCCACAGGATGATTGCTGCACACAGGGGAGGCAAAAAGCAAGGGTGGCTTTTCACATGGCCAGCTGATCTCCATTACCTCCCAGTCTGGTGACACAGGCAACAATATTGTGTTCTCACTTCAGGAAAGGTTTAGCAGTGCTGTGGGCAATGGCCACTTGTTGCCACTGGCACCCATTCACTCGTGGAGCTGCAATGTCATACCCACATGCAGTCTGTTTAATCCAGTGTCTCCTCCCTGGCACCAGCCAATGTTTCTTTTTCCAGAAGAAACAAGAAATCTTCTGCAGTCATCTGTCCTGGGGAAAACTGTTTCTCTGTTGCCAATAGCAAGAGTTTGATTTATGTACTTTATATCACATCTCTAATTTAATGCTGAAAGTCGATGTTCTTGCACAGAACTATCCACCTTCATTTACTCACTCTTGGATGCAGTTATGCAGCAGTGAGTCCCACTGATTCATTACATGCTGCCTCTGAAAAATAAAGGTAGTGCTTAGATGGCCCAGCATACCACTGGACCAGCAGCAGAGTGGTGAAAATGGACTGCCTCCACAGCACCAAAGGGAGTGAAGTCACCGTCATCCCTCCTGAGACACAGGTACTCACTGCAGGTCTGCAGACAAAATACCAAACAGGCATTTTGCTTGACCAGCTGGGTCAGAAAGCAGCAGGCATCCCTCATGTCTCCACCAGGACTGGCATTGTCAAAGTGTTCCTCAAGATTCTCGTAAAAGAGCACAGATGGCTCACTTGAGCACGACGTGCTTGGTGTGCACTGCAGTAAGACCAGAAGAGGGCCTGGTGTCTGTATTGGGCCATAGTCCCCTAAATTTATTAATTCTGTGATTTAAGTGGGTCACAGCACTGTGTCTTCCTTTGGTTTTTCCATCTCTTTCCATCCCTTTCCCTCTCACAGGCAGAAAAGCTGACACATCCAGCTGCACTAAGCTCCAAGGATGAGTCCAGCTCTTGAGAGACCCATGGCAGCTCCAAAACACCTACTCCAAAGCTCCAGGCTTACACCAGGTAGTGGTTCAAATCTTCACAGAGCACACACAAGGTACAGCATGTAACCTGCAGCCTTTCCACAGGACCCTAAACCAAGTAATTCTTCCCCTTGATAGCACAACGTGGATCTTGGTGAGAGCAGTGAGCATCACCAGCACTTTCCCACCTCAGCTCTTCTGCACTGCAGAACAAGCTCCAAGCTGGGCTCAGGAAGAAGGAGAGGGTCCAGGACCCTTCCCCAGCAGTACACAGCTTAGTCTGTGTGTCACAGAGCCTTTCTGTACACTGGTCCCACAGCTACACATGCTCTAAAGCATGTTCCTCTCTTCTGACCCATTTTCCTAACCTTCCTGCACGGGCCAGGGGGTTTACCTGGCTCTAGCCCATCCCTGTGACCACCAGCAGCACCCCTGAGCCTTCCCTCTTGCAGTCAGGGGTTTTCCCCAGCTTCCTGTGAAGGAGCACCTTACTTCTCCCAGCTTTGGCTAAGCAATCTGGCATCCCAAGGTGTTTCCAGCTGTGGGAACAGCCAGTTTCTAACACGCTATCGTGCGTGAGATCAGACCTGACAGGGACGTGATGCAGGCAAGGCCAGCAGAGGGGTTTGTCCATATCACGGGCACTCCATGAGGCAACAGCTGGGAGTTCCCAGTGGGACAAAGATGAGCGTTGTGAGGCTACCAGAGCATTTGGCAGGCTGAAGGGCAAAACACAGGGACAAACTCTATGTACAGTGCATTCATGGTTGCTTCCTTCTGGGAGGCAGTGACCTGCCTGTCCTGGTACAGTGCAGAATATGGGAGCATAATACTTCAAACTGCAAACAGCAGTGATTTGCACCAAGGAGTGCTCCCCATCATATCCACAGGGTATTTACCTCGGACTAGATATCCCTGAACCCCACCATACAATGCATTTAGCACATGAAATAGCTACAAAGGGAGGCTTGAAGTAAATGTTCTCTGACACCAGAGGTATGCCTCCACTGCAACCTAAGGCATGGCCAAAGACTGCGTGGCTGTGCAAGAGCTTTAATTACCTAGCCCAGGTACTGATAATGTAGCACAGATTAGCTGCTCAAATATTTAGTTTTCTCGGGCCAGTTTTCCATCCTAGGCTGAATCTCACCTTGCTACAGGTAGACTGCTAGTTCTGGCAGACCTTGCCTAAAAAAGCTGTACTCCACCATCTTCCTGAAACAAAAATGCTGCTCAGCCTTTCACTTCTGTATCAATGATTAGAAGCTGGTGTACCATGCCAACAAGCTGTTCCCATTATCCCTTTTTTCCTGAAGACGCTCCATAAGAACCTTGGGTGAAGCTTTGTGAAAGGCCACCACTGTCAGACTGCCCATTCCATCCCTGGCTTTGTGGATAGCTGGACGTCTCATCTGAGGCCTTCCATGGGTGCTCCACGCGTGGCCAGCGTGGTGTCCGCAGATGTTTTTGCAGGTGAAGGGGTTGTGGGCCCAGCACCTTCCACTTGAATGATTTGTCGAAGCAGCTCTTGCACAGGACCTGGGGTGCTGTGGGTGGCAAAGGCAGAGGGTGCAGCTCTGCAGTGGGACAGTTGGTGAGGAAAAAACTGCTGCTTCAGCATTCACAGACCAAACCAGAGTAATAAATAACTACTTGAAAGGGTTGAACTGGGGACTCCAAGTACCTGTAACACGATAACATTTGGAAAGGAGTGGCTGCTGGAAGCACTGAGTAAACAGGTCACTAGGTTCAGTGACTTCATGTGTTAGACTAAAAATTACACATTACAGAATGAGGAGGAGCCAGATGCTGCTCCTGGCTGACAACCAACCAAAGGCCAACATGGAGGTGCAAGCTTCATGCTGAAGGGGCTCAACACCAGACTTTTCACGGTGGTGTCCGAACACCTGCTATTGCTCTGCTATCTTCCTAGAAGAAAAGATCAGGGCTTATTCTTCTGCATCTCCAGCTACCTTTGCTGAGGATCTAACTGCCTCAGGTTTCTTGCACAGGCAGCGAGAAGCAGTTATTTGCTGGGTCAGCTTTAGATCCCTGGCTTCTCTATGAATCTCTCACTGGGCTACTTTTATTCTCAAAGAGCCTTCTAAATAACATATACAGTTTCAAGCCAAAAGGGAATTACGCTGTCCAGGCAGCTGTGGTTTATTTGTGTCAAGGTGGGGGCACTAATGTGTATTTGGCCATTCGGAATCACAATTCTTTCAACGTCTTCTAAATCTCAGCTTCATCATTCCTACAGAAACAGTGTCTGGTAACTATTCCAGCAGCTTAACTATTCAATTGCTGGAACAGGTTTCGTCTTTCCTTGGCTTTGTGCATGCAAGTTTTTCTCCCAACAGGTTAAAAAAAAAAAAAAAAAGCAGGCACATAATTTCTGCCCCACCCAGGATCTATATGACTAAACTTACCATTTTCATGCAGTTAAGAACTTTGATGTTAAAAAGTTGAGTGCAAGATTATTTCTTTGAAAAGTCAGTGTTTCTATGCTGCTATCATTTCTCCAACTAATATTTCCTTCTGTTCTCTAAATTTTCTTTCCTTAAAGCTTTCATTTTGTGACCCTGCCAAGTTGTCTATATTTTCTTAAATTCTCATTTCCTCTGGCACACGTTTCTTGCTTATAGTTACAGTAAGAAAAAAAAAAAGGCAAAAAAAGATTTTGCACTGAGCCCAATTTCCAGTCTGTAATCTTTTTAAATATTACTTTACCACCCTCTTTATTCGCATGTTTCTGCTTGCTGCATATTTACCTGCTAGGTTTGGAAACTACCAATTCACTTGGTTTTCAGACCTGGTCAAAAAGAACTAAAGCAGCACCATCCTGGTTTGGCCTTTTATAAATTTCTGTTTGCTGTGCAAAGGCTTCATTTGTGCTTTGTTCTTCCTGCTTACTCAGGGTGCTGCATCTCTTCCCTCTTATGTCTAGCTGTTTTTCACAGTGTCTCTTACATTCTTTCCCCCTCCCCTATACAAGTTGGGGTGTGTGTGTTAAATTAGGTATTCAATGCACCAGGTTAGATAGAAAAGTGTTTTGTGACTCAAGATTTTTTGGGGCTGTATGAACATTCCCTGCTTGTGCAGGAAGTGGCAGAAAAACAGTATTAGGAAAAAAGCAATGAAAGTAGCACTCCTTTCTTATGGAGCATTAACACCATGAACGAGACAAATGACCAAAGATTTAATTTTTAATAGTACTAGGAGCAGCAATTTCCCCCAAAACACTTTCTGAAGTATTCTGAATCTTCACAATACTATGAAGAAATAAGTATTTTTCAGTCATTATTTACAGAGATAAAGTGAGTCATCAAGATGTTATTGCCCAGACTTTCAAAACAACAAGTTCATACTACGTGTGTTGGGTTCTCCATGTACTTACCATAATTGCAGACTTAATCACAGTAAGGATACACACATGTACATGGGAGGCATAGTCAGGGACAATCCCATCTCCCTGAAAACCCAGCACCCAGGCCACTGGCAGAGCTGGGAAGGACCTTGGCATCTAATTCCCTCAGGCCTCACAGAAAACCTGAGCTGCCTTCACTACTGTAATCTACTGCCAGGACTTGTAGAAGAAGACTGCTCGTATCAGTCTCAGGATGCAGGGGAAAGTAGTGGCAAGAGGACAACATTTTCCTAGGAAGAGTAAGAGGAGGAACATAACAAAAACAGCTGCCCCAAACCAAGATTACCTGTGCCATAGCTGAGAGCAGAGAAGAATATGCTTTAAGGGCAGCATGGAGACAAGCAATAGGAGGAGAAACAGGAGATGGTAATTTTTACACTTTGTCTAAAATCGTAACTGCCCCCTTCTTTAAACATTAACAAAGCCTGGCATCCACCACACGCTGCCTTCAGACAAGGCAGCTTTCCATCCCTGATGCTGCACTGGAGGTGAAGGAGCTGGTGGGAAGAGACTGCAGAGTGCCCCAGTCAACAGGAGACCTTGCTGCTCCTTTGAAACCAGAGCGTGTGAGGAACACCCCTTTGCTCCTGCTGTCTTTTAGAGGTACATTACAGCCTGTTCTAGCAACTGAAACTTCAGGGCTGCTGGCTTTCAGCTGCTGTGTTTTCACTCCTGGTGGGAGGAGTGGTGCTCATAAAGCCTGCTCCAGGCTTGTTTACTTTCTGTCAGAAAAAGCTGCTTCTGTTAGGAAGTCTCTCTCCACCAGCCATCTCAAGTATTTTCAGCAAGCTTTTCTGATAAAGACATATTGGGAAACAGATCCAAAAACCAGAGGTGACTCAAAAACTGCTCTACCTAAAACCAAAGAACATTTGTTTTTGTCTCCTTTTTAATATCTTTTGCTCTGGTGATGGACCTCATTCTGCTTCAAAGTTTATGTGTACTTATCATCTTGCTCACTTGAGCTGTTACAGAGGGAAAGCGATGCTAAGCTCCCAGCCAGGAATTACCTTTAGCAAAAGCATCTCCTCTCACAGACAGAGCAGAAAAGCCCTTTAGGGTTAGGTTAGAAAAACGTGGTAAAGCATAAAGAGAAGGCGAACGTAACCAGCAAAGCCCTCCCAAGGTGAATTCTCCTTGGCTACAGGCTGACAACACAAAGCTGTGGTCTGATGGAATCTATTACTCTATGAGTATGGTACCGTTAAATGTTTTTGAGTTAAACATTCTTAAGCCATTTCCCTTTAACTTGATGATTTTTCTGTACGTACTCAATGCACTGCAAAGAAAGACCAAAATCCCAGTGTGTAAGAGACCTGTGAGGGCATTTAGATCTCAGGAGACACCGCTGGGAGCTGAGGTGCACGCTCCTGCGCAGAAATGCTTTGGTGGGTCTTGCAGGAAGAGCTACAGTGACTCGGCAGAGCTGCTCCTGAGAAGACCAGGTTTCTGGTACATTCAGAGATCTTGATGGGGAGTGAAAGCTTTTGATAACTCTATAGGAACTTGGCGTCCGTGTGTTTTTCTCTCTCTCTCTGGATAAGGTCTTGGCAGCCACTCTGAGTCTATTTTAAACAAAGCCAGTGATTTCTGCAGAGATGGAAAACACATGAAGGGCACAATGAAAAACAAGCAGAAAACCTGACTGCAGGACAGGGTGAACCAGGAGTGATGAAGAACACTGCTTCCTCCTCTGGCAGGCAGGCAGGGCGAAGCTCCCTTCACCCTATACCACCACGCCAGGGCCTCTCACTATGTTGCTGCCATGGGTCCTGCTCAAAACTCAAGGGCTTTTCTCTGCTGAGCTCCCATCCCCTTGCTGGTGACCCATGCTGCACAGCCCTCGTCCTAAGCACCCAGATGCTGCTGGCAGCAGAAGGTGGCAGTCATTCCAAATAAAGGGAGTAGGAGACACAAACACCAATGCAAAGGCCAGGTCTGTTGCAAAAGCTCTGGTACCCAAACCAAAAATAAGTTATCTACAAAGAATGTAATTATGGTCAAAGCCATACTTCTGACCTAGGGCCAAGAAAGAGTTGTTTATAACTGCCAGTACATAGAGAGATGAACCTGTAATTTTTGTATGCCGAAACATTATAATTTTTGCTCCAGAAGCCTCCTTTCCTGTTGAAAAGCCTGGTAACTAAGCCTTGGTCGCTTGGATCATGTAGGATATCCACGCAAATCCTTTTACTAAGCTCAGTTTAAAACATGACGTATGTGTACAGTGCAAGCAGTGGGACATGTCTTGGCTCACTGATCTGTCCTGGGCTGCATCACTCCTGCCCCTCGCATGAAGAGCTCCCAGGGCCATGCACCACGGAACTCCAGCAGGCAAATAAGACAGACAGGCAACTAATATGGCCTCACATCTGTCTTTAGGTCCTGCCTACACAATCCATATGATCCACTGCCTCCACTGCATGCCGTACACAGGACAGGTTGCTGTTACACGCTGGGCAGTCTCTGCTTGCACTACAGCCTCTCTGGGACAGGGAGGCTATCTTTGCTTGGTTTTGGAAGGCACCCAACTTGCTTTCAAGTATTCAACAAGCAGTCAAGAAATGATTCAGATGGAGAAGCAGAAACATAACTTGCCTGGGCTTGACAGCATTTCTTTATCAGTTCCCTGTTCAAATCAAATTAGGCTGGCAAAGACCAAAAGTAGTGACTGTCTGGAGAGTGTTTGGTAGCCCCAGAAGTTGTTGCTGTTTTGTTATTTTGGTGCAATTCTTTCAGGACATGTCCACAATAAAAAGGAAAAGAAAATCCTATCACATCTGCTACTGGTTGGTATCCTTAGAAGCCATCCCAAAAGACAGATCAAGGACTGAATAAGCATGAAAACTTTGGAGAAAGGATTAGATGAAGGATAAGATATATTAGGTTTGGCACACTATAACCTACCACAAATTTAAAAATTGTGAGTCACTCAAAAAATACAAAAACAAAACCAAACAAAACTACACTAAATAACAAGACTAGAAAATGCTTTGAAAAATCCTTTCTCTTTTTTGTTCTGCCTTTCCATTTCCAATTCTACCTGTCCACTCCTAGGGTCCCTTTCCATTTACTGACATTGCCAACACTCCAAAATCTCTTGCAAGTTAGACAGCTTTGTTGAAAACCAAACATCAGAAATTTTCATGCTATTCTTGGCTCTGGGAGCAGATTGTGGTCTAGTGGTTACAAGCATCATGGCCAGCTGAAACACACCCATGTTTGGGTCATCTGCAAGACATGAACCATGGATGTCTGGTTGCAAGAGCATGAATTTCCAATCTCAGGGCTAACGAATCAGATGCTAACACAGAAGTAGGAACAAGGTCAGATTGCTTCATGAAGCTCTCTTGCAGAAGGGTGACAAAATGGATTGTAGAAGTCCTAATTTGGGATTTCCTTATAAAAGTCTATGTAGCAAGTAGCTGAGATGTAGTTCTGTGAATTAGAGATCTGGGTCCTGTTCCAAGATTTTCTCAAAGTCTTCTTGAGTCTCCTAGCTGCAGAGTGGACTGTTAACCCTCCAAAGCCTTCATGTGGGGCTCAGCATGCCGAAAGACTTCTCGGTCAGAATAGGTACTATAACTGAAACATAGGCTGACAAGGCTCTGCCTAGGCCTATGTCTATTCATTTTTTTTCCCCCTTTGAACTGTCATGAGGTAAAAATTGTATCATCATAATGGAAATTCCTGCATCAAGGGAGAAAATCACATTATTTAGGACAACTGACAACACCTGGGTAGCACAAGAAGGTTTGTACTTGAGCAGTCTGCACTGTGTTTACCTGAAGATAAACAGAAGTGTTTGAACTTCCCACTGAGATTCCCACTTGTTAAGTTAGAAATAAATTGTATCAAAAAGGTAGGGCACCTTTCCTTATGTGTTTTAAGGCCACAGATTCTAAAATGAGCAAGTGATGACCCACTTTTAAACCCATTCAGGGCATGCTTTTACTCTTATATAGAGCACACATTCCTCTACTCTGGTAAACGTACAGAAAAGTGTTGAACCTTTCAGTACAGCCAATTAATCACTAGTTGGCAAGATGAAGAAGTGGTCTGGACAAGTACCAACTCAAAGAAAAAAAAAAAGACACATTAGAAACCGTATCTTATCACAGAGAAAGAAGTGCAGTGCACAGAAGTAATGTCCCATTATAGAACTGTGTCTATTCTGAGATTAATGAAATGCACTACCCTATTTTACACATTGATGAACAAGTAGAAGCACCAAGACAAAGGGAAGTTAACATCCTAACTTTGAATTCTGAAACACCCAACTAGTAGGTGCCTGGCTGCCCCACTGGCTCCACCGCCCTGAACCAGGCACCTGAGCTGCCTCTCAGGCAATGTGAGAAACAGCAGAGGCCACCCAGCCAGGAGCCAGCTGAGAGAGCCATGGGGGCACAAAGCAAATGAGAAGAGTGTCTAATAAAATGCTTCTCTCCGAACTTTGAATACCTCATAAAGAAAGCTCTCTGAGTCTGGTTCAAAGACCAAACCTTCAAATTCAACTGACTGTAAACAGGAAGAAAAACACAGATTTTACTTTCTTGCCGTGCTTTTGCTAGCCCTGAGATGCTTATATTCACTCTCTTTCCTTGCTCTCTGGCCCCCAAAATATCTAAGTGTTAGAGCTTCACCAGGAGGAGTTCAGAGCAATCCATCCTGACCAGTCACATGCGCAGGGCTCTCCTCTGGGAGCAGAGAGCACCAGGCTCAGGTCCAGTCTGGCAGCCGATGATGCCTCTGGATGAGTCCTCAAATGTGAGCTATTGGCTGACAGCAGAGAAAGACTCCCCCATCTGACCTTGCAGCACCCGATGTGACGTTGCTGTCCCTAGCCCAGCCCCAGGCAGCGCTATTGCCATGCAGGGGAGGTACGTGGGTGGTGCAGCCAGGTTGTTGCTCCCAGGACATAGGTCCCAACCAGTCCTGCTGGAGCAGTGAAAGGGCCAGGTGGCAACACTAACCAAGCCTTGCTGTGCTGCACCATGCCAGGTGCAGCTCTATCCAGGGATAGAGGTTCACAGTGAGGGGGAAGGCAGAGCATTCCCCAAAAGCCGGCTGCAACTACACTGAAGTCTGCAGGAGCTGCTGCCAAGGAGTTAAGTGAGCTCTGGAGTGCGTTAGTTGTAGAAATGACTTTGGTAAGGTTTCCTTGCAAAGTGACAAGGACATACAACTAGGGTATTGGAATATAATTAAGAGAAAAAGAGTATAGGATGGATACAGGGGAAACCCTTTTGTCAGTGAGATTTATTAGTAGGTACAGCAACCTCCCGAGGGGAACAGTAGAAACACATTCACTTGGGATATTTCAAACTAGACTAATGAAAGTGCCAGTGAATATTCCATGGGGAGCACGTTCACACTGACAGGCCGGGTGAGCTCTGCAGCCCCGTCCTGTCCTGCCGGAGGAGTGGGCAGCAGTGCAGGAGTGCTGCCAAGCTGCTGCCCCAGCGATGGACATGATGGGCAGGCTCCCAGGGAAGACCCGTTAGGAGACACCAAAGTCCTTTTCATAATAGCAGCATCTCAGCATCTTCTTGCAAAATGATGAGAGTGAAATGGGAGTGCAGCAGGTGACCTTGGGACTGGTTGCCACCAGCAGCACCTGCTGAGACACAGCCAGGAGAGTAGCAGCCCCTCATGGAGAACTGCATCTTGCTCCTGACATACTCTTCAGCTGATTATGCTTGCAGAGAAGTAAATCTGGCTCTAGCTTGACAGACTTTTTCAGCCACATCCAAAAAAAAAAAAACCCATCCCACAGCGTGAATTAACAGTTTATCTGTCCCTTTCATTCATGTTCCCAAACCTGTTGCTGCTCACCATGTTTCCTATGGGCTGGTGTTCTCCTTATGGGGAGCCACCTTCTCAACCAGCCCCTCACTTAGCAGTTGTGGCAGTAAGGCTGGCAGCAAAGGTGTCCAAAAATGAGAATTTATTCACAGTGTGGGTGACCCTGCTGTTCTACACTCGCTGCTGGCATAGCAGAGAGTTGTAGTCCAGGCCAACCACCATGACCAGGCCTGAAACAGTAATGTAAGCCTCACTCTTCTACCTGTGCCCTTGCTGTCTGGAGTTGGAGTGTCCCAATACCACAGGGGACTGCTACAACGAATCATCTACAGTAACTTAAAAAGGTGGCGTGCTGAATTAACTGTTTGAAACAAGCCATTTCTTTACAGATTCCATTAACTTTCCCCAGCTATTTATTTGTGTTATATTTTTTTTTGCAGAAACTTGTGTTATAAGAAGCCAAGCCTCATTGTCCTCTTACTAAGAGCTAACTGTCTCCATGAAAACATAGTTTCATGACTGTTGCTGTCGTGATTTGAGCAGCAGACGTAAACAGGGTCATCTCCAGCCATAGTGGGTGATGTTTAGTTTATAGCGCTGAGGTTAAGAGTGAAAGCGTGTGACTAAGAGCAGAAAACAGAGGAGCCTTTGTATACATCAAGAGCCCTGAGGCAAAACACAGAGAAGGAGAATGCTGACACAGACTTTAATGGAGAAAGAAAAGAGTCCATTATGAACGTTACAGAGAACGTAATTCATTTAAGAGAAATCAAGACTTAAAGGACTTATAGAGGAGAATATGAATACTGACATCAGTGCATCACGCCTGGTGGTTTGTTGTCAGCCTCTGTACGTGTGTTTGGGTACCATGCGTCATGTCAGGTGGAAGACAGCTCGCTGCCAGAAATTATCTTCCAGTTTGTGTTACATTACTGCTGGAAACAGGTTTCCTTCAGCTCAAGCCTTTCAACAGGAACCGGTGACTGGCACAATGAAGCAATTGCAGCTCTTGCATTTTAACACCTGTCTTCCCAAACTGTCAAAAATTGCTTTGGGGACACTTTTTCCTTCCCAAACCCCATCTCTCCATAAATAGAACAGGGGCGGGTGGGGTGGGACAAAAGGAGGAAACGGGGCTGGATTATTCCTGAATTACTCAGGTATGAGCACACAGGAAGAAGGCTGGTTAGTAGAGCTGTGTCCAAGCTTGCATATGCTTTGTAAAGACTAAGGACCAGCACGTTTAGTGCACTGTTAAACAATGCTGTGAGTGCTTGAAAAATAGTCCCTAATCCATATACTGTAGTGGCTTCTAAACCTCATCAGCCAGAGCCATGAAAACGGAGTGCTTTGTGCAGTAGCTTGCGCAACCAAAGAACTTTCTCGTCCTCCGAGTGCTTTATTAATTTTAACGAGACAGGCTGAGCACTTCTTGATAAACATTTTTTCCTTGAAGCAGTAATCCTACTTAAACTTTTTACCTTGTCCCTACAGCATACCGCTAGGAAGTTAATAACAAACCTCATTTTCCCTTAAAGTGCTAGTCATGTTAGAACAGAAAGTGAGGGACATGTTGTGATTGCCATGAAAGAGGCCATGGCTGGAAATAAACCAAAAGTGCCCTGTTAGTATGCAGGCTTAGTATTTTAAGAAGAAAGCTTTTCTGAAGTATGATTTGTGGGTTATCTAGTTTCTTTCTAACTACCAAAAAAAAAAAAAAAAAGTTGTATTACTGTCTGTCAGAATAAGAACATTCCAGCCTGTAGTATTTGCTTCTGATGCCTAACCCAGACAATGCTTCCATGCACCCTGAAAAAGCTTTGCCACGGCCCGCTGACAGGCCATGATAGAGCCAAACCAAAGAGCCGAGATTAATCCAGGAGATCTCAGAGGAAGGGAGGCTGTCCTTACATCTGTGCACTTGCCTTTGCTTTCAGCAAGGTGCAATGCATCCTGCTGCTTTGGCAAATGCTTCTGGGGTAGCATTACAAACTGTTCGTTTTTCAAAGCCATTCTTTGCTTTGATACAAGAATTATTACAGCTTTTAAGAGTGAGAGTTTAATTAATGGTGAGAATTTAACCACATAAGAATGAGGAAAATCAGAGCCAACCCTCCCATCTAAGTCAATCTCACTTTTGTCCCCTCATATCAGTGTGTTACAACAGGCTCTTTCACGGTCACATGAGACTGGCCAGGGGACACACTTCTCACTACATCTAATACAATGAAAAGAAAAACTGTCTTTTTTCCCCTGTGGTCTTAGATGCACATGTGGCTTTTCATACCACACACATCATGTGTTCTTGGAATGAAAGGCCCTTTTGTAACATGCACACACCAGACGAGGCAACTTAACATCGGGTAGGATTGTTAACCGGGTTCCCTAAAGCCTCCCATGAACACCAGCAGCATCACACTGGAGGAGGAACATGGCTGAAGGAATTTGACCAGCTATACTATCAGTAATTTGTGACACACACGTCACCATTTTTACTCCACTCAGGTTAACCACTGTTGTTCAATGGAGATAGTTTTTCTCTACAGGAAGAGAGTAAACTTAAGGACAGGCCTGATGATTACCAAAATACGTGTCTTGCTGTCACTTGGGATGGCCAAGACATCCTCGTGTCTGTGTTTGGGGGAGTCATTACCACTTCACAAAGCCATGGCCACCTTCCCCCACTGCCCTTACAGAGGAAGACCAGTGAGGACCATATTTCCCTGGTAGGATTACCAAGCAGTAAGCCTTCATTCTCAAGGCCTGAGTGCCTTTGGGTGTACTTGTGTAGGCAGTAGGTAAGCAGCCATCAATCAAAGGTTACATTTTGCAAATTTAGAGGATGCAGCCCACGTATGTCTTATGAGATCACCTTGATCTGAAGCTCCAAGGAGCAGCAGTTCTTGATCCAAGCATGGGAATACACCTCCCTGAAAGGCTATTTCATAAATTAAACTATGCCCAAGGAGAACAGTCCAATCTGGAAAGAAAATCTTGTCTTTGTTGTGGGGCCTGGTATTAGGGTGCATATAAAAGGACCTACCAGATATTTTAAAAGCTGAACAACCCAACTCATATCACTGACTTGAGTGGCTCCAGAATGGGCCAGCTAGGTGAATGACCTCCATCCCTTCAGAAATAAAACAACGACCACAGACAAAGAATTTAATGATTTTATTAAAAATTGTACCAGTTATTAGAAAAAAAAAATCCAAGTATTAAAGTATTAAAAAGCACCAAAGAAAGAAAGCACAAAGCAAATATACTGCACAGATACAAAAAAAAAAAGGAGCTCTGCCCAGTCACCATTGGTACAGGCAGGAGTCCTGGAGGCACACAACCAGAATAAACAAAATGCTACATTCTCACTGGGTCTCAGTCCATGGCAAAGAGGGTGTGTGCACTTCAGGACTAATCCAGACAGAAATCTCACAGGAGAGCATCGGGTTTACTTCTGCAGCAGGACAGTATCATATTCTGGTGAATATCAGAACTCATGGGGGAACCCTCCCTGGAGGAAAAGTTTATTAAGTACATTGTCCTTACCCATTTTCCAGATGAAGGACTCTGAAGTTTTAACAAAGAAAAATTAAAAAAAAAAAAAGGTATGCCATCAAAGTAGAAAAGTCATGCAGGAAGGGGAGGGAGAAAATGTGACTCCACATTTCACAGTACTCTCATCAGCGAATTTCATCTAGAAACACAGAAGGCTGCACTACATACCATTGAAGAGAACAGAAGTAGAGATACATGATTAGTTTTACTACGAAAGTCCAACAGTCTAGATACCCAAACTCCAATTTAGTGGTAGGATTTGCAAATGTACCCAGTGGAAGCAGACATAAAAATCCCTTTGGCTGTTTTGAAGTATCCCTTTTACAAGTCTAACTGCTGACATTTATTGAAGGAGATAGTGACAATGTCATCTTTTGCACGCACCAGTCTCTCTCCTTTTGTCACCAAATTTTCCTTTCAGAATAATCTGATGAAAACTGGAGCTGAGGAATCTGTGACGATGCTCTCCTGGAGCTGTGTCCACAAATCGAGGAGACTCCTTTAGGTTTAAGAATAACTTTATACATGCAAAATTTTCATAATAGATTTTAAAGACAGTTTAAGAATCTACCCTTCCCACCCCTCCATTCCCCAAAGGCAGCAAAGAGTCTGAAGACAGAACTGAAACATGGCTTTAAAAAACAGCCCACAGACATTAGGTTTCGCTTCCCAGAAACCAACTTCCAGCATGGGATTCACAGGAAGAGACCCTCCTTTCTGTGGCTAAGGGGGAAGGTGAGGCACGTGGAAGAAAGAAGGGGTAGGGCATGTCAGACTGCATTCAGTTTAAGAACACACACACACACACACACACACACACACACAATTACATTCCAGTGCATTTGATGTGTTTGGTCTTTTCTGCTTTTCCTGGTGGAGAAGAACTGAGCTGTGTTAACACCTGCGTGAACACATCCAAACCAAAGATACAGAGACCACTGAAGTCTTTAGGAACTGTAAAAGATTGTCCTAGGATCTTTTATCAATTCCTTGAGGTATTTCTTCTTGCTAAAGCAATCAAAGGCAACAGGTAGGCATTTTTGCAAATGATCACAAATGCCAGTTTGAAAGACAGACTCTTTTGAAGGACATTATTAAAAAGCTTTGTTGTCAAATTATGTTGATACTCGATAGTGCTCGGTCCATGTTCAGAGCTCCCACAACTACGAATGGGCATTCCATGGTCCTTTTACTGACAGTCCTGCAGTAAGTATTGCTGGTAAAGCAATATCTGCATTCTCATTTGATCCTAGCACATATGCTGAGTGCTCTCCCTGTTTTTCCCTTTAGAAATAGCAGAGCGTTCAGCATGTCAGTCTCACCATTCCCACAGCTTCAGCAGACACGGGTCAGGACCAGCGGCAGAAGGGTGGAATTCATTGCAGTTGACAGGCTCACATTGCAACAACTGCCTCAAGTAATTTTGTTCTTCTTAAAAAAAACACCCAACCCTTCTCCCTGGTCTACCAATGGGCAGAACCTGCAGCTTCCCAGAAGAGTGCCAAGCTCTCCACTGAATGAAGTCCAGCTTTGGGTACAGCTCCAGTGACTGCTATGGAGCAACTCCAGGACTGTAGTAACCTCACGTGCACACATCACCTGTACCTTTAACTCAGGCTTGAGGGGACAGAGTAAATGGCCAGTAGAAAGAAAGATGTCTTTGCAATCACTCTTTCTACATCAAGAAGGACACGGTTCCTTTCCACTATCCTTTTGTTGATACACAGTTTCAAAACAAAGGTTGATAAGGCAGTTGCTTTCAGAACTCCTCTAACAAGAGTTTAGTCAACACACATTTAATAATAACCAGCTATTTAAACTGAGATATGTGATCAGTTATGCAGGAATTCAGTGCTACCAGGGATTATCAGCACCTTGGGAGAAGGCTGCAGTCCCACACACAGATCCAACAGCAACCCCTTCCATGCAAACTCATCCTCTCCCCTGCCTTTGCTGTATCCTATTTACCACAGTTTGCAGCTATCCCTGGGTAGTCACTTTATGACTACTGGCTCAGCTTTCAAGAACTGCAGGAAACAAAAGTAGAATTAATTATTCCCTACTAGCACCAGGCTTGCTGGATCCAGGATGGGGAGGTTACAAGGTATTTGAAAGGATGGGAAGGTGGGAATGGAAGAACTCCATCCCCCATGGAAAGAGAGCTGAGGTCTGAAGCCGTTTTGGAGATCTGGGGAAGGCAAGTAAGATACTTCAACGTTGCTGGTACCATCAGCAGCAGCTCAAGCTCTTCTTAAGAACTGCTCATTAAAAATAGGAATTCATTTTAGGAAAAAGTTCTTCCTAAATCGTTAGACTATAGTTTTACAACACGGAGAGAAACAGTGTCCCATTCCTAGCACCAAGAAAAACTAATACCTAAAAGCTCGAGCATATTCCTTCACCAAAACCATGTTCCTTGGAGCTGCTTCCTGAAGTGACTGACATACGTCTGTGGCCACGCTGCAATAGATGTTCTGTGGGGAAGATCTCTTCAGCATGTGCTCAAGGGGCCTTACTAAGATGGAGTGGGTGACAAATACATAGGTGTTGTGTGTATCTGTGTAGCTGTTGATAAACATGCAATCTTCCCACTATTTCCTCAAGTAGGGGAGACTGTAAGTCCAACAGAGCTGCTTTTCCCTAAGTGAAAAACCAGGCTGCCCCTCCAAATCTACATGAAGTAAAACAAGACTTTTGGGTTGACAGAGCGTATTTCCTTTCTCCAAGATATGCAGATATGGAATATAATTAAAATATATTATCAGTGGTTGTAAATCTCTGGCACCAGTAGCCAACGCGCATATTGCAGGAAGTCGGCCTTTGTCTAGCATTAGCTCTGTGTCTCCAATGCAGTATTGTTCAAGGAGATTTTGACTTTGAGACCCTGGCATGACCAATTTTGATAAGTCTGTTGTTACAGTGGGAAATATGGACTGGCAAAGACATGTCTTTCCCTGAGCCAAACGACTCTATTGAGGCAAGTGGCCTGACTGAGGAACGGTTTCAGGAGCTGGTTCCTCCATGTTAAGAAGAGTCTTGCCCTAGATGAGCGGGTTGGGTTGCAACACCAGAAAGCACCCGAACCAGACCTATCTTCCCAGCTTACACAGCCAGAGAACAGGCCTTGCTGAACTGTTTGGCAGTCCAGCCAAAGCAGAGGGGAAGGGGAAAGCTCCCGACAGCCAGGTGCACTTGCAGAGTTTGCAGGGTGTACCTTTGACTGTTCCTGACAAAGGGGTCCTGGCAGCCAGCAGGAAGACGCGAGCATCACGTCCTCGAGCATGCCCTGCGGGCAGGCAGCATTGCTGCGCTGCTTCCTGAGCCTCAAGCACTTCCAAGCCTACCTCTTGTAAGAGCTTCTGACTCAAGAGTCTTCTCCTTCACATCCAGCTTCTCAGGGGTCCCCAGTTCAGTCTGTGCTTGCGCTACCCCTCAGGCTCTGCCCCCCATTGAAGTCCTTATCCTCCGACGGCCAGCATTTACTGCAAGCAGACTGTGCAAAGCAAGGTGTGGGAAGCCTCATCTGCCCCAGCGTGGGCAGAGTGGCTCCCCACGCTGCTGCAGCACTGTCAGCAACAGCTGTCCCTTGTATCCCTCTGGGTAACTCTGTAGTGCATGTGCTTAAAGGAACAACAAAACCCCAAAACCAATTCCCCCCTCCTAAAAATACCTCCCACCCTCCCTCTTCATAAAACCCACCCTCCAAAATATTACTTGAGATTCATTTATATGAATTATTAACCACCATGGACAAACATATTACTCTAGCTCTAGCTAGAAAAATAATGTAAGAGAAGAAAAAAAAGCTTTTTTCATATAAACTCTCCTTACATTGAAAGAGAGTGACCATGGATATATGCAAGAGAAAAAGGCTTGAGGACATCTTTCAGGGAGCTAAAGCACATTTTGCCACAGTAGAGCAGGATGCAAAACAAGAGAATGGGGCTGGGAGAGAGGGAAAAAGTCCAAATTTAACTGTGTTCAGCAAATTGTTACCAGACACTACAGTGCAATGATGAGATTATGCAAATTCCAGAGAAAGCATGGATTAGAGAAGGATATGCAGAGAGGGGTGGAGGAGAAAGCGTATGTGCAAGTAAACTGTTCTTCCCATACAGTACTGCCTGTTCTTCCGAGTGGACCAGGATCTGAAGAATTCCTCAACACCTGAAGTCAATGTGTGTAACAGGACAGAAGAGCAATTCTCTGGACAGCTCTTCCTCATGCTGGCTCTATGAGACCTACACCAAGGTGCAATATGGAAACAGTCTGAAGAAAATAAAGCCTGTATTGCTTTTCAGTTTGTTTTTTACCCCAGTTGTCGCTGGGTTTGCGAACTGGTGATATTTAAGGCTACTTCCTTTCGGCAGGGTGATTTCCCTGGGCTGGTCCAATAGTGTCAGTCCTGTGGACAAACTTCTGAGTGCTTACAAACTGGGAACTGTTAGAAGATCTCTCTTGAAGTAATACTGCTGCTGCTAGTCAACATATGCTTACAGCAGCCTCCAAGCATTACACACCACAGTAACGGACAGACTGCTCGTACAGTGTACATGTCAGACTAGTTGCTAATTAATTTCCCTGTCAAATCCTGAAGCAAAACTATCAGATGCCTGGGACCTAAGCCTTCCTGACCAATCACATTATAGTAAGAGAGAAGAAAAACAAATCAAAATAAACACCCATCATAACACTAATAAAAACATATACATCAGCACTGTAGGAGAGCGACACCTGTGTCACAGTCCACGTTTTTTTGGCTTCATGCTGGCTCACAGGCACTGCAAACACTGAACTGGAAGCAAACAGTGGCAGAAACTAATAGCCACCAGCAGCCCCAGGAAGGTTTGATTTTAAGACTGTTCTACTGAAATGATTTTGCCTGTGATGGCAAAGACAAAGAAGAACTTGACGGAGAGAGCTGCAGCTCGGTGCCCAGTGGAGAGATCGAAGAGCTCAGATTTCAGATTTGCCATTTTCTCTCACACAGGGTGCAAGGAAACAAACAGCAACCCACACAGAGAATGAGTAACCTGATGGATATGAGCTACTTGAACATTCTCATTGCTAAAAAGAACTTCCTTTGTGGAGGAACTGAGCATCTCCGCTCCGGAAGATACCCAAAGTATGTTTAGGGTCATCAATCCCAGACATCATTTCGAGCTAGCAACCAAAACGACACTCCTGCACTCTACCACTGACTAACACCCAGGGCAGGGGAAGCTGTGAGTCTACTACCTGCCTCCGTCGCGCCGAGGTCGCTGGCGCGGGGAAGCAGCGGCAAGCTTTACCAAACACACCCACATTCTGGCTTTCCTTCGACAGTGTTGGACAAGAGCTCCCCGCCCCGTGAGGCAGGCAGCGGCAAAGAAGAGTCCTTAAAACCCCCGAACTTGAAGACGAGTGTCAGAAATTCAGAGTCCTCACAGCCGGCCGGCGGTGTGCAGCGTCTCGCCCCCGAACCAGTGTTTGTTCAGTGCTCCCTGCAGACTGGATGCGGCGGGAGAGAGGTGGGCGGAGCTCACCTCTGCCCAGTGCGGTTCCTGTTCGCCTCCGCGTTTAAGGCCAAGTTGTGTAGGAAGAGAAAAAGCTGCCACCACACTTGATTTCTGTTCTGCTGATGCTGTAGAGGAGAACAGTTGAAGCGAGGTTATTTATATTTCCAAAATTGCAACATACCACTTCTCTTTTCCAATAACAACTCAGTTACACTTTTCAAGAGCAGACACTTTAATCCCATCAGCATAACAAGGGGGTGCAGCAAGGGATGAGGCGAGAGAGGGAAATGATAAGTTCTCCAGAAATAATTGTAGCTCTAACATTACAAAAAGAAAAGAGCAGACCCTTTATGCATTGTGCACAAGAGGATTAAACTTTTTTTTGCTTGTAGGATTTTGCAGAGTTTAGCCAAGTGCTGTTTTTAATCAGATTGGCTTCTGAGCCTTTCAAAAGCCCCAGCTGCATGAACAAACAACCTTTTTTTTTTTTTTTTTTTTAAAAAAAAAAGCCCCCCTTCACCCCAAAAGTAAAAAAAAAGAAAAAATATAACTGGTGATCCATCTGTAAGTGATTTGACACCGTGAAGGTCAAAGGGTTAATCTTCAATTTAAACCACACTGCTGAGACAGCAAAACTCTGATTTCATCTAGTACAAGAAAACACATTCGTGCACACACACACTCCCCCACCCTCCCCCCACCACATTTTCCTTCCCAGCATCTCCAAGATAATACTGCCCTTTTTATAGCCACTTTTGACAGTAAGCCATAAATAATCAGCCTTGGAGCCCTTTCCTACTGACTGGAGCCAATTAAACCTTAAGCAAGAACATACTTGAAAACACACAAAAAACCAAAACCGAGAGGTTATTTCAGGTCCCATTGTCAAGGAAGAAACATGGGAGTTGAGTTTCAGGGGGACACCAGACTATATAATGCAGCTTTGGGGCAGGGACACTGTTCCTTCTTTTGTTATATGTAATCACCCCTGCAAAAGTGGCTCTGATTATACCCCCACCTTCCCGCACGTTAATGGCATCTCATACAAACAGGTGGGTTTCTCTTTACATTGCCCAGCCTGGGATACTATTTCACCTCAATAACCGACCCTCTATTAGAAGTCAGTCTTTGTTTTCTCATCCAGAATTCCATATTTGCTAAGCAGGACTGATCATTTCTGGAAAACAAAACAAACCAGCCCCAATCTCCTCCCCCAACCCCTCAATCCCCAGCAGACAAGGAAACAGAAGACTGGCTTCCAACAACTTTGCCTCAGTACACAGGAGTTCATAAAAGAGCACTGAAGCACATTATATGAACAAGATGTTTCAACTCAGATTAGCCCAACAGGGCAGAACAACACAGTTGCAAAGCATTCTTTACATAATCACAAATAAGAGGGAGCTGCAACTGGAGTTGGTATACTGGAGATGTGTCAATAGACACCTCTGCCAAGCTCTCTCAGATGATAGTCATTAAATCACATTTGCATTTCAGCGTGAGCAGGTCTGTGCCATTTGAATCACAAGTACACACAAAACAGGCTTCAGAAAACCTGTGTATATCTCGCATCTTAGCAGTGGATCATTATTCTCACCCTCAAGACTTAACAGTTGTCTCCTGGATTTAGAAGAATTCACACAGATGCCATCACACACTTCAACACCACTGGTTTTGGAATGTAACCCACAGACAGCGACTCTCTAGCCTGATATAATTTATTGCAAAGTAACCAGGCTTGGGTTGAGTCCATACCAACTGTCCAGGCGATGCTAGGTTTACAGGTGAAAACAATCTTTTATAAACTATCCCCTAGGTCTGGGTTACAAAAACCTGATTTTGTCTCAGAAAGCAAAATGCTTTTTGTCTTATCCTTCCTCACCAAACTCGCCGAGATTCTTCTCACCCTGCTCCACAGAGCTACACTCCCAAACCTGCTCAACCATGTATGTGGAACCACACTGTCCTGATGACATCTAAATACCATGTTTTTATGAAGCTATTACATCTTAAGTGGACTTCTCCTTAAACAGAGGTCTTCAGGTAGAATATCAATGAAGTGGCATGCAAGCACAACGCTGCCTTCTGCAGTTTCCACAAACAGGGAACTGTGCTAGGAGAGCACAGTGGACACACTAAATGCTCTGAAGACAATCTGCTTTGGCAGATTATTTTATTCTGTTGGCAGCCAAGAGGGTAAAGAAGTATCTTATAATGACTTAATAGAGGAAATGGAAAAGGATGTTTAAAAATTAGTATTGAAATCCTAAACTTGAGATAGCTTATGTTCACTGGTGGACCCTCTTTAATGGAAACTGTCATGGAATTTTATAAAGCAGGTTCATTTGAGGGCAGATGAGAGGAGGTGTTCTGCTCTGGCACGTGCACTTTCAACTGTTTCACACTGTCAGAAGACAAAACATATGTAAGAATCCCTGGTTTCATGTCCACCTTCACACAGGAGGCCGCTTGGTGCTTCTCACTCACCGTAACAGGTTCCTAAATGTTCTGTCTCCTCTTGAAGTTTTACATGTCACCTCAGAAGAAAGGGACCACTTGTTCTTTGCAGTTATAGGTAAAGGAGGCCACATTCAGGGAAAAACAGTGGCATCCTCCTCCCTTGTTTTTGAAGGGGGGGAGCTTTTTGAGGAAGAAACTGGGGTTTGGTTTTGTTTGGTAAATAAGAGTTTTGGAGCTCTGCTTTAAGAAGGGTTACAGACCTGCAAGAGAACCAGTGGTATGTGATAGCACAAATACTGAGAAAAAAAAAAAAATTTTTTAAATTTGTATTCCATTGTGTTTATTTCACTGCCTTTTGAAGTCACTTTTTTGGCACAGCATTTCTGTCCTTCTCCAGTTAAAAATGTTTGCCTAAGAGACACTTGAGGAGATTTCCATGCAAGAGCAGAACAGGAATCATTTTACCCTTGTTTCCTCTGCTTACAACAAGTGTGAGTTCTCAAATCACTTTATGAAGGACATTGACACCATTAATTTTGTTTTGAAGTGGAAAAATTAGAGTACTAGGCCGAGGGCAGCTTTCCAGGTTTTATTCCTAGACCTAGGGCTTGTATTTCCCTGGGTCTGTGTTCAGCCAGTGTTTCCTTCCACAACGGTGTACCCCACACACACTTTCTCTGGCCTGTGTACTGAAGCAGCCTGCTCGCCCTGCCCTCTCCTCACACTAGGGCAGGAAAGTCAACTACAGCAGGACAATGATCAAGGCCAGAACTAACCTGATAAAGAGGTTGCCTAATTGACCTAATCAGGTCATCCTAATTGATCTGATCCATGGCATCAGGTAGTCAAGCTGACACTTGTACCAGCACAACAGAAAGGTGACCTGAGAAGAAGAGCAAGGTGGAACTGCTTGCTTGAGCAGCGAGCCTAGCTCACAGCGTTTACAGAGCTATGGCTTCACTTCTGGCCTGGTCTGCTTTCCGTGCTGTTACTTCAGTGCAGGACAAGAGCCACTGGATGAAAATGGCAGATACTCTTTGAAGCAGAAGTAAAAAATTCACGGAAAGAACTGTCCCAGCCTAAAAAAATGTCCTTTTC
>NW_008595102.1:0-2339 GCF_000691845.1 Merops nubicus | reverse complement strand
GTAGCTTGGCCCTACATATGCCTCTGCTGAGACCAAAACACTCAAATATTTCAAGTCTGAGGGGGTTTTGGTGTGGTGTAATTTAGCTGCCAGGAAGGACAGAAAACCCAGGAGAGTGACTCCATGAATCTGACATCTAATTTTTTCAGATGTGATAGATTTCAAGTCAATTCTCAGAGTTTTCTAAGATTCATAACTATTGTGGCACAAGTTTATAATTTTCCTAAGCTTCACTAGGCTGATCTGTCCCTCATCAACATACTCCAAGTCTCAGAGCTACTACTGCACAGAAGTATCAGGGATGAACACTCTGCCACCTCCACATGGCAGCAATACAATGAACATTTTGAAGCTCTTTTCCCAAGATGGAAAGAAGCCCCTTTTGCCCTCTATGCTAACTGTAACTAAAGAAGACTAGACTTGTGAATACAGTAAGTCAACACAAAGCTGGAAGCACATAAAACCATTTCCTATTGCAGCTGCTGCTTTTTAAAGGGGATATCCTTAAGAGACTGTCTGTCTGAGACATTAACATGAATGCTTCAATGAGTCACAAGGAAGGGCCATTTTACAGGAAAAGTGTCCTCTGCAGCAAGACTACATTTAGTGAAGCCTATTCCATGAACTGTCCTGAACCAAAAGCCAAAATACTGGTAAACAAACACAAAGAGACAGCAAGACTTTTACTGGAAGCAGATGAAGGAGGGAGACGGTTGACCCGACATTTATTCCCTCCCCATAACTGATTCCCAATACACGTTTCACACTGGAAGCACACAGACAGATGTCTGTCAAACAGCACCCCAGATGTCCAAAGCTTTTCACTCCTACCAAGCCCTTCAAGAGGTAATCAAGGGAAGATCAGGACAGGTAATACACCTTGAAGAAAATGCTGTCCCTGTGACACAGCTCCTTGAATCCTTGAGCATAAATGTTTGACAGATAAATAGGGTTCACTTATCCACCTGATAATATGTGTCATTAATACCCCTCCTTAAAAAAACACAGAGTATACTCATCACAAACACTTCATACATGGGTCTGGTACATTCCTATCACATATACAGAAGGGTATGCCTGTCTACCCTCTTGATTCCATGGGCAACTTCTGACTTTGCTTCATGGCTTCCAGATGGTTAAGGGTCAAATTCTGATCCCATCTTAACTGGAAGGATTAAAATACGTTGGAACACTGTTGGGAGCAAAAGAAGAATAATGGCATACGTGTACATAAAAACATCATTCTTCTTTTAATGACTAATACAAGCATTAGCAGTAAGTTGTCGGGCTTTTATTTATTCACTGAAAACAAAAATACTCACACACCGGGAGCAGCTGCTGACTCATCGCTGAAGGCTGTTTTGGCTGCCAGGTGGCTGGAGGCATATTGTGCTACCACAAAATATGCTTGAGCTTAGAAAGACTAGAAAGTCACAGTCCCCAAGGCAACAGAGGTTACAGAAGGTGTCCCCCACTGGAAAGAGAAATGCAGGCCAATGGAAGTCAAATACAAATCTTTCCAGCTGTTATTCCTAATGACCAAAGAATAATGCATATGTAAAAGCAGCAGGGAAAAAAAGGAGATGGTAACAGAGATAAAAACTAAAGAGGAGCCTAGCGGCATGAATTCTTGTGGTGACACAGAGAGGAGGATGAGGATCTTCCTCAGGGATCTGCATCCTTCTGGCTTGCAAACTCCAAAGCTCTCTTATGTGGGACTAAACTTGTGGCAGAGGGAGGCGTCACCTCAAGTACTGCTTCCTCTCTCCATCAGGCTTTGTGAAGTGTGATAAGCAAGGCACGTGTTTACAGAGAGAGGATATACAAGCACAGGCATGGCAGGAGGGATGCAGGGTGCAGGAGAACCCCAAAAACCATTTATGGCAAGGGCGATGGCACCGACCCCTGCCGAGGCGCTGGTCCGAGCAGGAAACGGCGACATTCACTGCCCCAAGCCTGGTGCAGGCACAGCTGTGCAGGTGAGCCCTTTCTCAACTTTCTGCAGTTCAAAAACAAACACGCAGTCACTCGCGCCTTCCTCTCCGGAGCAGGCAGGAAGGGGAAGCAGAAAGCCACCATGGCAACAGCCAGCTGCCGGCAACCTGGGAAGGGCAACCACCGGCCACCGTGTTCCCAGGCCCCCAGCCTTCCCCTCTTGCACCCCTGGGGGGCACGCTGGCTAATTTTCCAGAAACACAGCAAATAAGGGTCTTGCATTTCCGTAGAGCCGCACTTGATACCACTCTCTGCCTGCGGCACTCCCAGGGCTCTGGGGGGAATTCCTCCCCATGCTTGAGGGGGCACGAGGGTGCAGGAAGACCCCCAGCCCTCACCCCCGT
>NW_008595101.1:336-551 GCF_000691845.1 Merops nubicus | reverse complement strand
TGGAAGGTTGTTATAAGGTCCCCCCAGTTTCGCTTTGTCCCAAGCCTCCTGATTAGTCTCTGCCATGGGTGATAGTACCGGGAGCACAGATGCAGGTCGCGGGACATCCTCAATCAGCTTAATTGTTGCTCCATATGCATGCATAGGGGCAGGTGGCGGCACATTACCAGAGTCAAAAGTGAGGGCTGAAGTGTTATGGCCAGCGCAACAGCGCT
>NW_008595101.1:0-283 GCF_000691845.1 Merops nubicus | reverse complement strand
GGCCCCACCCCCAGAAGTGCGGACCCAGCCACTGTGCGCTCCACTTTTAGTTCTTGTAGCATGGTCTTTATCAATTTCCAGAGTGTTGCATAGCCTTTCACTTCTTTAGACCTATCACTGGCCGCATTGCATAGGGCCGTCCCTATAGCCTCCCAGGTGCTGAGGTCAAAAGCTGCAGCAAAACCAGGCAAAAGGTTCCTGTCCTTTCACCACTGTAATAGGTGTCTTAAATACACTGCTTCGTATTTTAAGCCTTGGTGAGAAGCGAGTCCTCATTCTTGGC
>NW_008595100.1:1335-4560 GCF_000691845.1 Merops nubicus | reverse complement strand
TTTTCTATTTTTTTTCTTTTTTTTTTTATATTTTCTTTATTTTTTTCTGCAATAAAGACCTCATGGCTCATTGGTCTGGAAAATATCCTGCTTGTCTTTGGCAAAGAGCCAGGTTTTCATAAAATGTTGCTCAAGTAGAAATTCCCAGGCTGCTTATAAATACTGTCACTTCCATTTCAGAGCTGGGGAAAAAAAAAAACCCAAGGCTTTTCTGAGGTTAAAGCAAGGTCTGGGACACAGAAAGGAGAAAGTCTCCTCTCTTTTCATCAAGGCATTCTCAGGAATTCTGTGGAATGAGAGATGAAACCTCTTCTGAAGTTGGGGAGAGTCTCAGGGGCTCAGCACTTAGAGGTGCACACCTCCCATCAGCAGAAAGAAGGGGCTTTTTTGTGGAGTTGACCAAAATACATTTGATTTTGAAGTTCTAGAAAGCCACTAATTATGCTGTTTTCACAGATAATCAGTCCAGGCAACTGCCACGTGCAACAAAACCCCCCCAAAAAGTGCATGTCATCCCTGGGGGTCTTGAAGGCCAGGCTGGAGGAGGCTCTGGGCAGCCTGATCTAGTGGGAGGTGTCCCTGCTCATGGCAGGGGGGTTGGAACTGGGGGATCCTTGGGGTCCCTTCCAGCCCTGACAGATTCTGATCTGTTTGAGCAGAGGACTTTAGAGCCCTAATGGCTCAATGGTTGGACTTGATGATCTTGAAGGTCCTTTCCAACCTAAAGGATTCTAGGATTCTAAAGGTGTTCTCTGCCCACTCCTGGATGGGGAAATCAGCTGGATGGGTCAGGATGTGACTGAGGGAAAAGTAAAGGAGCAATATGATAAAATGGGGCAGGGGAAGGATGTTGCAGTGGGGAGAGCTGGGACTCTGCCTTGGGGAGTCAGTGGGGTCTGCAGACACTGCTGGCTTTTCCAGAGTGCTGAAGGACCAGTCAGTGGTTTTGCAAGCTGAGGTGACTTTCACAAAGCCTCAGAGGTCAAAAAGTGCTGATCTAGCAGGTGTTATGAGCTGTCACTGCACTTGCAGAGGTTGCTGGAGAGAGGAGCTTGGGGAAATGCCACCGTGGAGGAGACAGGCTGGTGTGGTGAGCACCAAGGCTGCTGCAAAACTCTCCTGAGGAAAGGGATTTGCCCCAAATCGATGCAAACCTCTGTTGGCCATCAGCTGTAATTGATTTTTCTGGGGTTATTTCACTCAGCCTCCAGAAAAGTTCCTGTTTCTCACAACAGATGCAGCGTTTCTGTGGGGATATCAAAGTTCTCCTGAGGAGGTCGAGGGGGAACTTCACTTCCAGGCTTCTGGGGAGAACCTCAAGTTGCTGCTTTTTCATTAACATTCAGGAAAAAGAAAACACTGAACAACATCTTCTCAGCTTCCCCAAAGCCTTCCAAGGTAATCAAAGGTGGTGGGGTTTTAACCCTGACAGTAGAATTTCTAAAAATACCATATTTTACCCATGGACACGTGGTTTGTGTAGATGAAAGTCATTGTGTCCAAACTAGAGGGTTTCTAAAAGACATGGGGAAGATTCAGTTATGGCATTAGGTTCTTGAGAAAGGCTCTTGGCTTTGGATTTGAGCAGCTGGCCTGGGTAGGTTTATCACAAAAAAAACCTCTTCTGGGTTTAAAGGATGTGAATTTATGTCTGGGAGGCAAAAAAGAAGAAGGAACCCTTGAAGAACTATATTGTTGCTAGGTCCTGACAGACACAAGTGCCCTTTCTAATTAATATTTGGTGGTGTGGGTGTATGTATCACTCAACCCAGATCTGATGCTCAAAACTATGTTGTTCATGGCAACAATCTCCTCTCCTTTGCTGATGACAGGGCCAGGAGTTTTATGAAAGTCTTTGATACCTGTTGTGTCTACAGAAGAGCTGATTTATGTTCCACTTCATGGCCCTGGTTCTATTGCATATTGATTTTCTGTGTGCTTAAGAGTTAAACTTAAAAAGGATTTGCAGGCCAGAAGTGTGTTGAGCTTCTTTGAGCAGCAAAACACCTCAACCCAATAAAGCAAAAAAAATATTACTGACCTGCAGCTGGTGAATCCTTTCCCTGAGAACCTGGCTGAGCACCATAGCTAACACCTTCTCTGAACTCATTCTGCTCAGAGGTGAGCTCAGGAGCCAGCTAATTAAACCCCAACTTGCTTATTGCCAGTGCATTTACTGGGCATGAACAAGGGATGCAGCTCTGACATCCCCCTCTGTAAATCTGCTTTAAATAAGTTGTTGGTGGTTAATTACCACACTGTAAAATTAAGGCAAATAGATGTATTTGGGATGCTATAAAGCAGCTGCTTTATGGTAATTGAATGACATCAAAAGGCTTAGATAAAAATTCTGGACAATGGGGAGCATCACATCATGGTGTGGCATTTAAGGCATAGCTTGTGGATTAGAGGAGGCAGAGAGGATGCTGCTCTTGACCAGGGAGGATTTACCCCTTTGAGCACGTGGATTTCTTTCCTTCTTCAGCTTTGGGATTAGATTTGAGAGGCAAGCCCACCAGAAAGTCAAGCTTCTTGCTCTTGCCCCTCTCTTTGCTTTACAACAAGAGCAGCCACCCTGGGTTGATGGGATTTGGGCCTTTTTTGGAGATTTGGCCTTGACACTGCATCCAAGATGCTGGTCACATAGCCTGGCCAGCACAAGAGTGGCCTTAGCTTGGTCTTGCAGACTGGAAGTGGAGATAACACATGAAAAAAAATAGTCATTTAGAACTGTGATAGCCTCAGCACAGTCTAAATTGCTGTTGTGAAAAGGGAACCACCAAGAAAACCCCAAGGGGTGAATATTTTTGCTTATCAGTGAGGATGAAGAGGGTGAATACTTCCACACTTCTATTTTTTTCCATTGGGTCCTTGGTGTGGTGAAGCCTAGATGATTTGTGGTTGCCTTCCCAAGGGTGTTGGCTTTGCCAGGGCAAAGCAGAGAGGTTGCAATGCCAACCCATGAGTCTCCAAAGCACTGCCTTCAACGTTGACCTGGGCAAATGAAGGTTGGAAGCTGAAAGTAAAAGGTGCCAACATTGCTCTCTTGGTTATGAGGTCATGAGGGTCAACAAGACCAAGGGCAGGGTCCTGCAGCTGGGGAGGGGCAACCAGAGTGACCAGTACAGGCTGGGAGAGGACACCTCAGAGAAAGACTTGGGGGTAGCAGTCAGTGAGGAGCTGGACAGGAGCCTCCAGTGTGCCATGGCAGCCCAGAGGCCAATC
>NW_008595100.1:0-803 GCF_000691845.1 Merops nubicus | reverse complement strand
GCCTCAGACCCTGCTCAGCTCCTGTCCTGCAGCAGGCAGGGGTGGCACACTGCATGGTGCTGAGCTTCATGATTGCTTCCTTCCCTCTCAGTGGGGGCTGCATATTAACTGTGGATTAATGAGCCTTCAAAGTATTCCTTAATGCTTCTAAGATACTTTATATTTTTTATTTAGAGTAGAATCATCATTAAGGGATTACGGGAAAAAAATCATCAACTGAGGTGTCCACAATTAATTTTCAGCATGCTCATTGTGGGTCTTAGATATTTACAGCCTGGAAGAGCATTATCTCCCCAGCCTTTTGGGCACCAAAAGGATCAGTGGCCTCATAGGAAATCTGGAAACAGGACCAGTTTTGTAGATGGGTCCCTCACACACAGCAGGAGCTCTGACCACGTTGGCCTCCATCCCAACCACTGAACTGATGGGGGAGAAAATTGTCCTCCCCCTCATTTACAAGAGAAGAACCAAAGACAGAGATGCCTGCAGAGCATCCCAGCTAGCTGAGCTCCCCGTGGCTTGGTTCAGGCACAGCACTCTCCTCGTGGGACTATTTATCCCTGAGGCTTTTTTTTTCCCCAGCCTCTGCTGCACCTCTGCTCCATCCCTTCTTGCCCCCCACCCATCACTGAGTGCTTCCTGGGGTGCTCAGCTTCATTTTGGGCATGTATTCAGGGACAGATCCTTGCTGGGTGGCCCTTGGGGGAGCCTGGTGATACCCACCCAGAGGCAGAGCTCTTCCCTACCAGGGAAATAAATTATCCACAAAATTGGACTTGGGCAGGGACTGGCTGGAGAGCAGC
>NW_008595099.1:1303-2710 GCF_000691845.1 Merops nubicus | reverse complement strand
GCTGCTCCAAATGGCAGGAAGAGGCAAGAAGCAGCCGTGAGTTTGAGGTGAAATGAGGGAGATTTGGGGTATTATCAGAATGAGAATGCCATGGCTCCAGGCAGTGTGCCAGTAGCGTGCCCTATCCCAGCATGTCCTGGTGACATTTGCTTCTGCTGTGATATAAGCCACATTCTAGTCCCTGCCAGCCTCAAACCTGCTCGCCAACCCTCCTTGACATGGTGTACACTGAGTCACTTGGCTCAAGCCTTTTTTTCCAGGGTAGTTTTTTTTCCTTAGCCTTGTTTCACTACACTTCAGATCCCCATGAGGTGGTCTGGGAGATCAGCACGGGGCCAGAGTGGGGGTCAGCAGGGCCAGGAGCAGTGGGACACACCAGACTGGCCATGACAACTATGCCATCAGGGGCACATCCTAATGACAGAGCTCTGGAGGGATGCCATGGCTGTGGGTCTGCCAGGAGCATCCACAGACTCGTGTCTTCAACACAGCCATCACAGGGGCGAAATTAGAGACAGGGAGCAACCTGGCACAGAGGGAGGAGGGGGCTTTGATGCCTGAGGTTCACTGCACCTTTCAAAGCCCAATTTCAGGAGCTTCGCTGGGCTCAGGGCAGGTGAGAATGGAGAGATGACTGGCCAGCATGGAGAGGGAGCCAGGAATGCGATTTACCCCAGTGCCAGGCCATGCAGGACTGCAATAACCCTTTCCCCCTGCAAATCTACTCCCAGCAACTGGAGCTGCAAGTCCCAAGTGCAGCCAGGGGCCACACCAATTGAAGCAAGGTGTGATTGAGCACAGCTCATTGTTAAAAACAGGTTAGATCTTCCACCCCTCATTCATAGCTGCTACTATTTATTAGCACATTCAATAGTCTCATTAAGCAGGAGGTTTAATTACCTGCCAGGTTTGAGCTTTATCTTGTCGAGCTGAGCTGCTCATGGCTTCCATGTGTTGGGTTGTGTTGCACCACAGCAAGAACTGTCCCTGCTCAGATATGTGGTTAGATTTCGCTTCTGGCCAGGGCCTCTCCATCCAGAGATGTGATCTCTCCCCACCCTGTGAGTAGTGGATGCTGCAGCAATGCTCAGGTGAATACAGCCACCCAGAGGCCATGGTAGCCTATGGGGATAGGGACATGCCAGGCACTTAAGCCATGGCATGTGGGAGAAGGAGCCAGGACTTGGGTCCTTGTGTGTGGGCCTGTCCACCTTTATTCCCCTGCCAGCAAATAACCAGGGACTGTTTCTGGCCCCACTTTTCAGAGGTGCCTGGGATTTTAGCACTGGCTCTATTTCTGTGCCGGACAGGAGCTGTGTGGGCTAACGGTGGCATCTGGGGCCAGGCTCGCCCCACTGCTTTGCCTCCTGTGTGGGGCAGAGGCAGGTAAGAGTGCACTTGGCACAG
>NW_008595099.1:0-1268 GCF_000691845.1 Merops nubicus | reverse complement strand
ATGCCCAAATGCACAGGCAATGTTTTGTCCCAAGTGGGGGAAGTGAGGAATGCTGGGGCAGCCCAGGAGGCTCAGCACCCTCAGCTGGGTCACTTCCAGCCCGTCCCCTCCCTGCTCAGGATCTGCACTGGCTCTGGGGGTGCATGTAGGAAAACCTCAGCACCTACAGGCTTTTTCTCTGCTCCCAAAACAGCTGCAGCCCTGGCTGCTCAGCAACTTACGGATGCAGGGCCTGCAAAACTGTGGCACACTGGGATTGTGCTCAAAAGGCTGGGTGAGGGGAGCTGGGGAGGGAGACAGCCTCGAGCCAAGGGACTGGGGGCCATGGAGGGGGAGCAGGATGCGAGACTGAAGGCAGAGCTGCCAGGAAACCTCCTCTGCAGCAGGGGGGCTGGAGGGAAGGTTTGGCCGGCAAAGGCAGATTTAGGGGGACTGAAGCCTGGTGCATTTTCTGTCGTGAGCCATGGCTGGGTTCACAACATGACCAAGTGAAAGCCCTGGAGCCCGGAATGAATTTGCAGAAGGGTGTTAGGAAGCAAAAGCAGACTTTTGCAACGTGATGAAGGAAACCAGATCCTCTGAGGGGTCCTGAACTTCACTGGGGAAGCAAATCCTACAAATTCCTTGCCTGGAGGAGGGGAGTGGGCACAGCAGTGGGACTAAGACGCAAGTGCATGGTATGTTTGTGCTGCAAAGGCAGGCTGGGTTACCTGCTCCTCAGAACCAGGGAAACTGAGGCAGGGAGCAGTGAGGCAGCTTGCTGAGGGGCTCTGGAGCCCCAGCCCCCTGCTCATGGGTTTTGCACTGCTGTGACATGGAGCAGCTTCATCACTGCGCCCGACGGCTCCATTCCAGCCAAGGTAATGCCATTGCTTGCACCCCAATGCCCCCTTCATACCTGGCTCCTGGGATGGGGTGAGCACGGGCATCCCCTGGGAATTATCATCCTGTTTAATTCCAGCGGCTGCTCAGTGTTCCATCCTGTGTTTCGCACCCAAATTACAGGTTGAGAGAGGCTTTTGTCCCCAGGCGTGCCCAGCCCTGGCTGTCTCCCTCCCCATTCGCTTTTCCCCACAGACCCCTGCAAAGCCGGCTCTGCCGCCCACCCCGCTCCGCTCCTGCCTCACGGATGCAGCTGGGCATCAGCCCGGGTCCCGCCACGCAGCTTGGGTGACCCCAGTGTGGGAGTCCGCGGGTTGGTGCCGGTGCCGGGGGAACGGAGCCCGGGGTGCAGTGGGCGGCAGGACCCCGGCAGGGAAGGGGTGCCG
>NW_008595098.1:0-389 GCF_000691845.1 Merops nubicus | reverse complement strand
ATTGCCCAAAATCCCCTTTTCTGACCCCAAATCCCCAAAAATCCCCTTTCCTGACCCCAAAATCCCCTTTTCCCACCCAAAACCACCCCAAAATGACCCAAAATCCCCTTTTCCCACCCAAAATGACCCAAAATCCCCTCAAAATGACTCAAAATCCCCCTAAAATCCCCCAAAATCCCCTTTTCTGTCCCAAAATCCCCAAAAATCCCCTTTTCTGACCCAAATTCCCCTTTTCCTGCCGAAAATCACCCCAAAATCACCCAAAAATCTCCTTTTCTGACCCAAAATCCCCTTTTTCCCACCCAAATTCACCCTAATAACCCCAAAATCTCCTTTTCCCACCCAAATCACCCAAAAATGACCCCAAATCCCCTTTTTTCTACCCAAAA
>NW_008595097.1:12328-18713 GCF_000691845.1 Merops nubicus | reverse complement strand
ACAAAACAAAACAAAACAAAACTTTTTCTAGGTTTACTAAAGATAATCACCTTCTCCAGTGTATATCTAATTCAGCTAATCAACAATAATTTTATTACAGGTGTAGTGCTGTTTTCCAAGAAGTGAGGATTTAAACCACACTCTGCTGATGCTGTTGGATGAAAGGGTGGTAAATATTTTTGAATACTTTGTATTACTACATTTTTTGTGTTTTATATGCTTCAGGCTTATGAGGAGTCAAGCCTAAATGCTAGAAACAGTTCCTGAGATTTTTCTCAGCACTCATTTGAAAACAGACAGCTATGATAGATTACCAAGCACTTTTTGGCCATAGAGTTTGTCTCCATAGAAAAGTGTCCTGTGAGAAGATATAAGGAAAACATATCATGACCATTTCACCTCAAGTCTCTGTCAGTTGACGTGCTTTAGGCCACTTGTACTGGCCTGTTCCTATCTGGAAATGAGCAGCTGGTTTTAGGGAAATAAATTACCAGCAAAACAGATTGCCCAACTTAATAGAAGACTGCTCATGAATGAAGGCAAAAATGCCAGAGGCTGAGAAGCATTTCTGGTGTACCCTGAGCCTCACAGAAGCATTGCCTGCTATCAATGCTTTGTTCTTTGGCTGATGTGAAGGAGACGGTGTGTAGGCATTGCTTTTTAAGGATACAAGCAATAGGGCATCTATCTGCTGACTTGCCTGCTGGCATCCTATTCAGTTGTATCCTCCCCAGTGAAACAAAAAGGTTGGTTTTCTTTTCCTTTTTTTTTTTTTTTTCCCAAAGAATTCTTTCAATGATTGCTGTTTTAGCATTTTTCCAGATTACACTGAAGCTTTAGGGATAGTTTCTGTTGTGGTTTGATTGTTTTTTAAAAAATACTGGATTCTTTCTTTTGAAACTTTCTTTTTTCCTAGAAACTTATTGCACATATTTTGCCCTGTGAAATGTTCATGTGGAGAAGTAACTCATGTATCTGAGAAGCAGGTAAGAAACTATTTTCCAAAGCTGGCCTCTAGGCAGAAAAAGGTGTGCTCATCAAAAAATGTTTCACTGTAGGCTTGACTGAGTAATGGCTCAGTCTTGGCAGCTGGATTCTGAATGATGCTGTCTTCCCAGTCATTAAGAACTATTTTTTTCATCACATATATATTGGATATTGGATTTCTTATCTAAATAGAAAATGTTTCTACAGTCAAGAAAAGCAGTTTATTCCCTTGCTATAAATTAAGTATTATGTTTCAAAGTTGTGTTGCCACACATAGGTAAGGTTACCAGTCATATATATGGGTAATAGCTGTAATTCTACCAGGATGATATGCTACATCATTTTCATTTTCATTTTCATTTTCATTTTCATTTTCATTTTCATTTTCATTTTCATTTTTGTTGTCTCATTTTTCCTTCTGCTCTTCTGTAGGACAGAATCATCCCTGTGAACTTCAGCCTGTTATTACTTTGAAATGGTTTTGGTACACATCATATAGTTATCTTCTGATTGTTCAATTGATTTTGGCAGCAGTGTTCCAGAAAACAAAACAAAACAAAACAAAATACCTTCTTAAATCTGCTACCCTACTGAAGTAATTCTTTCAGCCTCTTCTTCAAATTTGTTCTGGATTATTTGCATTAGGCATATTCCTGGAGAGGTAGTATTTGCACAGAAAGCAGCTAGGTGGGGACAGGTTAATTTCTATTGACAATACCCTCCTATTAGTTTCCTGTCTGAGTCTTGGTTCTCATTTCTTTTTTATGGATAAAGGCATAGTACATGCACTCTGAAAATGCTGTAAGATTTTATAAGAGCATCTATTGGGGTCTAAGCTGACAAAATGTTTGCACAAGATTCCATGCCACTTAGAATCATAAATTCATAGGATTGTTCTGGTTGGAAGATACTTCTAAGATCATCTTAGCACCACAGTTACATGTCTTTTAAATACTTCAAGGGATAGTAACTCCACCAATTGCCTGGGCAGCCTGTTCCAGGGCTTGACAACCCTTTCTATGACGAAATTTTTTCCTAATATCTAACATAAACTTGCCCTGGCACGACTTGAGTCTGTTTCCTCTTGTCGTATCTTTTGTTACATGGGAGAAAAGATCCTTTTCTTGCAGGTTATGAAAACAAGAAGAGAAAAAAAAAAAAGAAAGAAAAAAAGTCAAAATATGAAAAAACTTGCTAAGGGGCATGTTTGTATTTTAATTTTTTTGTATCTGGTGGGCAAGATAGATCACTGCTGAATCCAAATCTGAAAAAAAAAAAAAAAATGTGTTCAGCAGTGCCCATCACTTGAAACTAGTCAAGAACTGTGCACTCTCCTGTTTCCTTCTTGCAAGGGCATCTCAGACCCTGGATTTTCACATGATGGAGTTTCATTAGTTTGAAACAGAAGGACTAATGTGTATTGATAACAAGTTCTCTGTGTGGCATGTGTTTGTCTATTTTTTTAAGCAAAAATCTGGTTTGTTGAAATATTTACATACATATGGTATCTCTGTTATTGGATCAAAGTGACTTAAATGTTATACCTAACATTAAAGCTTTATTTTGACCCTTTGTACATCTAAGAAGCTTTATTGACATTTCTTAGTGGATATTTGACAGATGACTGGGACATATTACAAAAAAATATTCATTATTTGTGAAAACTGATTATGTAGAGTCACACCATACAGAACACAGATATAAGTACCAGAGATACCATTTCAGTTTTTCCCTTACAGGCAGCATAAGTAGCATAAACAATTCTGCATTAAAAACTGTTTTCACGGTATTCAAAAATTATTCTTGTATGATGTCTTATAGCCAAACTAGATGGTTACAATAATATTCTTTAACTGTTTGGTTAAGTTTTTAAGCTATGATGTCAGATGCTATGCATATTTCTCATGAATCTGAGTATGTAAGTTGTTCCCAGTTTTAAACAGATCTGCGTGTGATACTGTCTGAATGTATTTTGGAAAGCTCTGAAGTGTTTCTATGCTTTTTCTTCTGTTTTCCATTGAAGAGAGCTCAAATACATCCATGTTTTGTTAGCAGAAGAGGCTGCATGCCATTCAGTGATCATTGCATAATATCTTAATAGCAGACAATTTTCTGTCTCAGAAATTTTCATTATGGAATGTCTGTATTAAAGCTTGTATTGCAGAAACTGTTTTAGTGTAAATATGAAGACATTCATAACAGATATTTTTTTTCCTCTTGGTTGTGACATTATCTTCCTAATTTGTTATGCAAAAGCTGATTCTTCCTTGTATGTTAGAATGGTAAGGCTGATAGTTACTTTTTCAGTAGATTTGCTCTACAGAATGATATTTGAGTAGCAGTTCTATTTACAGAGTGCTATTCACATTCATTTACTGTCTCTTCCAGAGATACTGTTCAAACCAAATTGATGTATATATGATGGCAAATAACTTAGCCCTTTGCGTTTTCACATTACCAAATCGGCTGTACAGCAGCTTGCTCTGGTTTTGATCAGAATTTGTAGAGCGGAAAAAATCATCTTCTTCAATCACATCATGGAACAGTTGTGTATCTTGGCATATCTGTAAGTCCTTCTATACCTGATCTATAGGGACTGACTAAAAACTTTGCTCAGAATGTGCTTTTGTGGGTAATTCCTTCTCCATCGTACTGCCTAGACTAAGCCTTCACAGAAGCACCTTTAGTTCTTCTGTACCGACTGAAAAAAGAAATAAAGACTTAGTGACAAGTTAGGTGCATGTGTTGGACCTGTACTTGCTTCTGGGAGCTGTTAAGGCTCTGGCTCATTCAAATTTTGCACCTTTTGATTTCTGTAGGCTGCTGACCCCAAACCTGCCTGGACATCTGGTAATTTGAAAATGCTTGCTCTAAGCTCTTCCTTCACCACTAGAATGACCATTAACTTATCCAGACTTTCTGATAACAGATATCCAAGTTTCCTTAGCTGATGGAATGACGAATTACATTCTTCCATATTCCATCTCTGGATTATGATGATATGCTTCTCAGACAAATATTTTGTCTGCTAAATCCATGTGACTCCATGGATGAAGTTGGTTTTCTGTGAGTGCATCGCTGTCACCTCCAAGAAAAGATAATTTTAAACTACTAAAAACTGTCTGTGGTAGGCATTATTTTCTGTTCTATGTTATTACTCAGCCTCTCATTCTGCATTTTATTTTTGTTCTCCTCACTTTAGTGTATGACCTGAAATAACATTACCTTAGTACTTGGACCTTCTAAAGTTGTGTATATTGTATTTTCTTTACCCATTTCAGAGCAAGACCATGGGATTCTTCACGGCTTAAGTCCATAGCTTTGGCAATTACCTCTGCAAAGACTAGAATATAAAAATAATATAGAGGCACATGTGGGGTACAGTCATTCCTCTATATTTTATGTCATGTTTTTTCATTTATTCAGTGCTACTACTCATTGCAAGATGCTTGCTTTCAGCATTCTACCATTGCTCTGTGACTGATGTAGGGATTTTCCTGTTGTTCTGTTTTACCTCAGGAATGATGCTGACAAGTTTTGCAGGTGTGAAATTGCTGATAGTACAGGGACAGGTGTTTCAGGAGTAATTGGGGGTTCAGAGGGCTCACAAAATACAACATCTCCCCTCTTCCAGAAGACACTGTACATTTGTAAAGGTGTTAAAGCTTTATGTAGTCTAGCTAGAAACTGTTAATAAAATTGAAAAGCTCTGTGGTCAGTTTATGGTTGCCTCACAGCCAGTATGTTCTGTGGTAAGGTTTTAGACCTTGAGGAAAGCATAAAAAGTTTGCAGTGGACAGCGAAATACATTTTTTCCTAAGTTAGAGGAGGACATTGGTAGCAAAAACTAGTGTCTTCTATGACTTTAACTTCTCTACTAGACAAAGATGTCCTAATGTCATCATAACATGTAAGATAATAAACTCCAGATTTTATCTTAAAAATTAGCAATCTTAGAAACTGGTTAAAACACATTTCATCTTTTCCAAGAAGAATATTACAAAACCTATTTAAAATTCAGCATGGTAATATCCAAAGCAACTTTTAGAAGTTCCTTAAGTGCAGAATACAAGTTTGCCTGTGCACTCAGGGTAGTAAGCACTTATGTTTTTTATTAATTTCTGATAATCTTAAGACTTCAAAGCTTCTACACAGGAGCTTGCATTGAAATATTAGTCTTCAAATCACAAAATGGATGATTTCTTCCACACCAGATTTCTGTTGGTTGATAAGGCTAAGGACAGCTACCAGGTTAGAAAAGCTTCTGCAATCCCTTACTTTTTATTACCAACACCATGGCACTATGCAGCATGTCGAGTGCACAGTACTGCTATAGCATGGTTGAATTAAGGTACTTGTAATCTGGGAAGGGACAGCTCAAGCTCAGAGCTTGTGACCTTTCTTTTTTTCTCAGAGCTTGTGAGTGTACACTGCAGTACTGCTGCATTTCTGATGCTGGGCTGAGGAGCACCCTATAGCCATGGGCGTCTGAGAAGGTAGCTGGATTTGTTCTTGACAGTGTTTGGGAACTGTTCAGAAAATCACTCCACGTGTCAGCTGCACTTCTGCCATTGTTTCAAGCTATTATGCTTTGTAGTCCTTTCACAGTCAGAAATGCACTTGGTACTTAAGGATGTGTGTATATATATATAGGTATCTGCATGTATGTATGTGTATATGTGTATATATTTTTGGGACTTTTGTTAAGAAACCTTTTATTATCTGCTGTAGATATCTCTCACCATAGTTCCAGCTTCTGAAATTCATATCTACTGGATAAGAAATGAACTTCTCCTCTAGTGATCGGACACAGTTCAGTGTTTGAAAATCACTATATGTTTGGTTTTGGAATTTATTACAGCCTGACTCAGAATTTGATTTCACATCCATAATGAATTCTGAACTTTTTTTTTTTTCCTGTTTCCTTAAAAACTCAAGCAATTCTTCAATTTCATAAAAAGCAGATACCTCTACATTCGGTTGTAAATCCAAAGTTATGGTTATCGACATGGAAAAAAAAAATTCCCAGTTGAAAATTGTGTTAGAAGAGCAACAAGGTAAAGATTGACCTATACAACCTTTAAGAAAACTTTTTGGAATTAGAAGCTTTGTGAACATGTAATATACGATAGCATTAGAGTGTTGGTGCATTTCCTTTCTTTAGGATTGCTTTTACCCAACAGAAGAGTAGGGTAAGGAGAGCTTATTGCTGAATCTTTCCAAAGTGGGCTAAATGCAACTGCATTGCGCTCCCTGTGTGCTCACAGAGCATGGAAGCTGTTACCATGAAGCACAGGGAACTGCTCATCTGTGAAATCTCGCTCATTCAGCTAAATTCGTCCATTTGATGCAGAGAAACTCTCTGTAGCATTCCTTTGCCAAAAAATTCAACAAATGA
>NW_008595097.1:12051-12303 GCF_000691845.1 Merops nubicus | reverse complement strand
TTTTAGTTTCATGATCCCTATATTTAAAAAATTTAGTTTTTTCAAAGCACACTTGCTTTCTCATCATCTCTCATTTAACTGGGTTACCTAATCTGCTACAACCAAGCACTAGAGACTTAGGGGGAAAAAAAAAGTTCTTAAATCATTATCTCTGGTTAGGCACTGAAAAAACCCAAGAAAGTAAAATACATCCTCATGCTGACTAAACTGTCCTCGAATACATTTAATCTTTGGGCCAGGGTAGAAATTACC